>NC_141534.1:229305000-229605000 GCF_021556685.1 Rattus norvegicus | reverse complement strand
AGACCCATTCCATGAGAGAGAGCCCACCCCTGACACAATTAATAATATTCTGCTATACTTGCAGAAAGTAGCCTATCATAACTGTCTCCTGAGATTCTTCACCCAGCAACTAACAAAACTGATGCAGAGACCCACAGCCAGTCATCAAGTGTAGCTTGGGGAAAACTTTGAAAGAGGTGGAGGAAGGATTGAAGGACACCATAAAAAAATCCTACAGAATCAACTAACCTGGGACCACAGGGCTCATAGAGACTGAACTGCCAGCCAGAGAGCATGAATGAGATGGATCTGGGTCCTCTGCATGTATGTAACAGTTATGCAGCTGTGTCCTTATATGGGACTCCTAAAGCGGGAACAGGGGCTCCTAAACTGTCTCTGACTATATGTCCTGCCTTTGAATTCTTCTTCCCTAACTGGGCTACCTTGTCTAGCCTGAATAGAAGAGGATATGCCTAGTCTTGCTGATATTTGATATGCCAAGGCTGGTTCATATACATGGGAAACTTTCCCTCTTCGAAGGAAAATGAAAGGAAGGATAGATGGGAGAGGGTAGGAAGGAGAGAGAGAAGAACTGAAAAGAGAGTTGGAAGGGGAAGCTATGATCTGGATACAAGTAAATAAGTAATTAATAAAACATGTAGATAGATAGATAGATAGATAGATAGATAGATAGATAGATAGATAACAAAAGTGTAAAAGTGTGGCAGTTTGAATATGCATTATTTACATTAGTGTTGTCTTGTTGAAGACAATATGTCACTGTGTGTGTGGGCTTTGAGATCCTTCTCCTAGCTGCCTGGAAAACAGACTTCTGTTTGCGTTTGAAACAAGATATAGAACTCTCAGCTTCTCTATTGTCATGCCTACCTGGATGCTGCCATGTTCCTGTCCTGATTTTAATGGACTAAACCTCTGATCCTGTAATCCAGCCCCAATTAAATGTTGTCCTTTGTAAGAGTTGCCTTGGTGATGGTGTCTCTTCACAGCAATAGAAACCCTAAGATAAAAAACTATATCCATAATTTCAAAATAAAAATGAACTCAATTCTACTGTGCTGAGAAACAGGTCCTGGGTGCAGTCAGATACTTACTCGCTTACCTCACCAGTCACAAGAAGAATATGTCTAGAATTCATGGTAATTTCAGTACCATATATGGACCTGCTTTCACCACAAAGATCATATTGTATATAAAGCATGGGTTTGCTTTAGTTTTCTTTAATAAATTTATGCTTTTGGGAGGATTTGAAAAGAATCTTCTGTAGCCTGAGATGCCCCTCCCCTGTTGTCCTGGCACAGCCTCTGCTGTCAAGAGGCACTGGACAGTAGCACACCGCTTTGCATTCCCTCTGACTCTTGTACCTCCCAGAGGGCAATCCCTCATCAAGGTGTGGGGCTTCTTTCATTTGTTTCCTTTCCACAGTGCAAAGTCTACAGTGCAGAAAGGCTTTAGCTTACCAGTTGATATGAACTATTTCCCCCTGCACAGGGCTCTGTATATCCAACTGACCTGCGTTATATTCTGTACTGTGTACAATAAAGAAGATTGCTTTCCTTTGAAAAAATGTAGCAAAGAAAGGGAAGGGAATGAGATAAAGAGACACCAAGATTCCAAACATCTTTGTTCAGACATTAAAACCAGACCGGCTCCTCTAAGAACACTGACCTGTCTTGGATTTTTCCAGGATGGGTGAGCATGAATGGAAGACAAGAAAGTCGTATGTGAAAGATATGTGTGGTACCTTAGTCTAAGCATGGTAATGCTTCAACCATACAGTGGGGGTTAAAATAAAACTAAAACATGTATCGCAGTTAGAATATTGAGAACAAAGAGTGTTACAGTGTCTCCTATAAACACTGCTGTTCAAAATAAAGTAATTGAGAAATTATCCAATGTAAAACATGAGAGTCTTTTAGGATTAATTGTTTTGCTCATGAAGGATTTGAGAGGGGTATTTTGATAATCTGCTTTTGCATGATAAATTATTTACAAACATTAAAATAAATGACTACCATATCCACTCTTTTGCATCTTGTGATTCTTTCATGTGGGTAGTGTGGTACCTTATAATATGGTAATGATGGATTAGTTAGACTCCTTACACAGGAACAAAGTTCCCACAGAGCATAAAAGTAAGCATTACCAGGGTTTCTTAAATCTGATTCATATATCTGGCAAACAATAGCTTCAGTCACATTTTATTGATAAGAAATACATTATGGAGCAAGTTCAGAACCGAAGGCAAAAAAGCCATAGAAAGTCATGGGTATTAGAGATGTAGGATATTTGGAGGGTAGCAAAATCCTAACCATGGACAGAAATGTGTTCTATGCACAGATAGTTACAGTTACCCTTCTAAATAAAGTTACCTATAACTTTATGTATTTCTGTGGAAGATCTTGTTTTGTATTATTCTAAATTACCAACTGAAAATTTATGCTAAAGAATTAGTATACATTTCCTGCAGGTAACAAATGTTTAAGGTCAAAAATACTAAAATATTGGAAACTTAAATGAAACTTGTAAATATCATTTCGACCTCTTTCAGAGAAGTTAAAGTATAAATAGATAGATATGCTATGCAATGTGTTATATATTCTAAACAATAGTGACCTAAAACACTCCTTTCTAAACATGTAAAAGTATCTCCTAGTTACATTTTCCTTTTTCTGCATATATCTTTCAGTAATGAGACTATTATTACATTTGTTTCTTAGGAATGTATTCCCAGACAGAATTGACAGAGTATTCTTTAAGCCAAGAAGGAAGAAGCCTAAACACAGAATCTGTCAGAATCTTAGGAGGAAAAGGCAAAGAAAATTTTAGGTATTTAAGAATAAACATTAAATCAAACATGAATGCAAATGGCATAGGTAGAAGGCTGAATCCCAGGTGCATTTAATAACCAATAGTTTGAAGAATTAATTTAAAGAAATCTACATTAGTTTTTAAGGAATAATACTAAGTAAATTTCGCCTAATTTTTAAGAATTGTTTTTAATTTTTTTCAATACCTTACGTTAACCAGAGTTGGATGGTTAAAACACATATAAATATTTTGAATAACTATTATAAACAGTGCATATATCCATGATTTTTAACTTGAATGTAAGCTTTACATTGATGGAATAACTGTTGTCTGTGTGGTAGATATTCCCATTTGAGTTCTAGTGATAATTAAGACCCTCACTAAGTAGCCTGAGTCTTTCTTCTGAAATAGTATTTTCACTGTACAAATAAAAGCACATTATGTTAGTTTTTGGTGTCACAGATTCAAAAGATAAATTGAAAAGATAAATCAGCAGCAATATATTATGTGAAATGACCAGGGAGTACTAGTATCATGAAGGAATGATTTCTAGGCCATGATAAGAAGCTTCCAGTACACCAGACGGTTCCAACCCTAGGTCCACAAGGAAGTGGGATGCCAACAACACTTTTGCCCCCCCCAAAATATAATTTCTCTAAAGAATAGGAAACCTCACAAGGGCGTGTCTCATTTCTTCATTGATGCTAGACTGCTTGGTCACTGCAGATCTATTGTAAGTTTTAAAGCCCTCTACCTGTAACTGAAAATTCCAATCAGGGGGCTGAACAGATGGTTCTGCAAAAGCAAATAATGTGTTGTCAGAAGATCTGCATCATTTTGCAGCACCTGGATGGGGCAGCTCACAGCTGCATGAAACTCAGTTCCAGAGGAATTTGACACCCTCTCCTGACTTCCACAGCACAGGTCCTCACACTTCTATATACATGCTGACATACAGACACAAACTCGTACACGTAGTTTTTAATTAAAGAACATTAAAGTTCATTTTCTTAAGGCAAAGTATGAAATAAAGTCCATTAGAGTCTATAAAAGTGAGAAAACACAGATTTTTGTCCCAAGGCTGGTTGGACATAGGATAGGCCCTAAGAACTCCATTGGAAGAGATATCTCAAGAAACATTTGGTACTAGGGAAGACTAGAAGTAAAACGGAGACAACATGAGAACACAAGGATCAAAGGGAAATTTTATCAGTTTAGGGAATGACATCTGAACAGAT
The DNA here is from genome assembly GCF_021556685.1 of Rattus norvegicus. Classification (NCBI taxonomy): domain Eukaryota; kingdom Metazoa; phylum Chordata; class Mammalia; order Rodentia; family Muridae; genus Rattus; species Rattus norvegicus. Next base: position 229,600,954 of record NC_141534.1, on the reverse strand, counting down.
AGAAATAAAGTCTTTGTTTATTGATAAATCTTGATGACACTGATATTTCTAAGGTAAGTCCCATCCAAGGGATGGAGGAACCATGATGTCTCAAAATATCTCATGATACAGATTTACTTGGAGAATCATCAAGATGATCATATATTTATCTTGAGGATTATCTATCTATCTATTTATCTATCTATCTATCTATCTATCTATCTATCTATCTATCTATCTACGTATCTACCTCCAGATTTTATTCCACTACAGGTCCACACCCATCAACAATTCCACATCCCATAGCCCCCACCTCCATGTCTCCGCTAGGATGCTCCCAGCCCACCCAACCTACCAGACCTCTAAACTTCCTGGGGCTCCAGACTCTCGAGGCTTAGGTGCATCTTCTCTGACTGAACCCAGATTTAGGAGTCCTCCACTGTATGTGTTGGGAGGCCTCGCCTCAGCTGGTGTATGCTGCCTGGTTGGACACCAGTGTTTGAGAGATCTCAGGGGTCCAGGTTAATGGAGACTGCTGGTCCGCCTACAGGGTTGCCCTCCTCCTCAGCTTCCTCCAGTTTTCCCCTAGTTTAACAGAGGGGTCAGCAGCTTCTGTTCATTGGTTGGGTGCTCATATCTACATCTGACTCTTTCAGCTGCTTGTTGAGTTCTTGGAGGGCAGTAATGATAGGTCCCTTTTTGTGAGAACCCCATAGCCTTGGGACCTCACCTTGAGTGGTCCCAACTTGGGCCTGTTGCTGGCTGGACCTTCTTTTCTTCAGGCTCTTCTCCACTTACATTCCTACATTTCTTTCAGACAGGAGCAATTATGGGTCAGAGCTTTGACTGTCAGATAACAACCTCATCCTTCACTGATGCCCTGCTGGAGGTGGGCTCAACAAGTTTCTTCTCTCCACTCTAGGACCTTTCATCTAAGGTCCCCCTTTGAGACCTGAGAGTCTCTCACTTCCCAGGTCTCTGGTACATTTAGAGGGTCCTCCCAACATCCTTCCTCCTGAGGTTACCTGTTTCCATTCTTTCTACTGGCCCTCAGTTCTTCCCCTCCACCCAATACCAGATCATGTTCCTCTCTGTCCCCACCTCCATCCCCTTTTCCTCCCCTGTCTCTCCCTCTCCCCTTGTGCAAAGACTTTATGATCAATTTCAGGACTCAAGACCACCCAAAATATTTGTAGATACATTAACACGTTTCATTTCATTAACTTCCCACTTTTTTCTGTACTATTTTTCTTCTGTTAGTAAGTTGTAGTGAATCATGTCCCCGTATTACCTATTGTCTGGTTTGTCAACAAAAAGAAAGATAGGTCTTGCATTAATTTGTTTATCATGGAATTTCAGTTTTATAAGATACTGTCTTCCTTATTAAAGTATAAGCAAATTTATTTTATACATATGTTTTTCAAATTTTCTTATGAATACTGACTCAAAGGAATACCCTTGGATCTTTCTTGATATTCATTTAGCATTTAAACAAAATGTTTGTTTTCTGAGATTTGGGGCTCAGAATTAAAACTACAAATTACTGTTAATCTTAATTGAGAATTTAATTTCTATGTATTGTTAGGTCAATCATTTAATATTTCTCTTCTTTTCTCTTTGTAACAGAAAATCAAATAGTCAGTTTTTCTAGATTTATGATCATATTCCATAAGGCAACCCATATGCAACACTTATAAACTTCTGAAAAGCAGACATAAATTGCTATTACTATTCCTTAAAAATATATACCAAAGAAAAGTCAATATCATTGTAAGTTATCTTCAAAACTACTTGAAATTTGCATGTGTGGATATGATCTTCTCTCAAGCTTCTTTTAAGAATCCTCTTCTTAAGATTAGCACATAATGGTTACATTTTATCTTAGCCAAAAGCAGAGAAGCCATGCACATAATGGCTTATGTAACAATTGTAAATTGTTTAACATTTGTGAGTCAAAGAAAGAAGCCTTGTAACAGGTCAGCCTCAAAGAGCAATGTGTAACTATTTACCCATTTTACTCATTTCCTTCCTTTTTATAATTCTGTTTGCTTTCAAAATTACGATCCTTTCATATTTATTTCATATTTATTTTATTATCTCCTCATATAGTTGCTGCTGTATTTCTTAAATGTTCATGATAATGTTTAAGGAAAGTTGTCACTCTAAAATTAACAGTAAGAGACTCTACTAACACAGTGCCAAAAGTATCACTTCATAATGATCCAAGCATAAATCTGTGCATTTATAACCTCTGTTTGTTAGTAATTATAGAGAAGAGTGAACATCTTAAAATGATTTGGATTCCTGACTCTGTAGCACTAAAAATTCAGATCAGATCTACTAATCTAACCAAAATGTATGCAAGTGGGAGCAGTTAGAGCTTTTCATATATGTTTTGATACATTATCTTCAACTAAAAGTAATCTTTCAAAAATGCATTTTAGTATCCCAGATGGGAAAGTAGAAATGGAAAATAGGAAAGATATTTCACTTGATTTTGGAAGGAAAGCATATCAATTAACAGATTTTAAATTATTGGCCTGCTTTCACAAATTAATGTACTTTGAGGCAGTGTGTGTATGCAGAAAGGAAGTTTCATAGTATCTGTTACTATTCCTTTAAGAACTGTAACTTCAGCAGAAAAAGTAATGAGCTGAAAGAATTAGAAAGACATCAGGAGCATTCTAACAATTAGAAGAATCTGTTAATTAGCACAAAATATGAATTTTAAGCTGCCTTGCTCATCAAATCATTTATTTTAATGAAGCAATGTTGATCAGACATCTTACTAACAAAAATAATTGTAAGAGAAAATTAAATAAGCAAAAGCATTCTGAAGAATTGTGGTGCACAAGTACAAAATGGAGGTTCACACAAAATGGGGATTACCAAGTCATGCACCTTATTCCTTTGGGGAGTTTGCCCAGAATTAATTAGTTGGAATTTTTCTTTCTAAGTATCAAGGGAAAAACAGTAAAATATGGCACCTTAGTCTTGCCGTCTTTTCAAATTAGGTAAGATAAACATTACCTGGGTTTCCTCTAAAAAGAGATTGGAACACAGGTTTCAGTTTATTCAGGCTGGATCCAAACTGAAAGATTCTTTCTGCACTCCAGCTCCCATGGTGCCGGAAAAGACTGTGCAAGCTCCAAAGAGAGGGAAGCAGTTAACATCTGTACACAGATGAGATCACCACGAACTTCATCGATAACCGCTGCAGCAAGAAATATGTGAAGTTGTATCAAGGGGCAATCATATATCGGTGGTAACCTACAGGTGTCACAATGAAGTTAAGGCCAACTTAAATCCAGATAAGATTCACAGGAGGGAATATATCTCAATTGGAGGAAAATCATGTCTAATACTAGAAAGCTAGCAGGTTTCCTGAGGCTAGTGAGGTCATGGTATACTGTGGCCACTCGGCTGGATAAGCAAACAGACACACTGTTTAAGGATGAGTGTTCTGAGGTCTCCATTATCTATCTATTTTATATATATATATATATATATACATATATATATATGTATATATATATATAAACAGAATATATAGATAGAATATATATAGATAGAATATATAGATAGAATATATATAGATAGAATATATATATATATATATATATATATATATATATATATATATATATTCTAGTTGTGGTTCTCCATATTTGTTTTGATCTGCTGCAGGAGAAAACCTCTCTGATTTTGTCTGAACCTGTAGGTTGATGTCAATATGCAGGTGAAGGCAGATGAGATAAAATGAGGCTGGTCATTTGACAAGAAGAAAGGAAGGCAGGAATATAGGTTTTAGAAGGGAGGTAGAAGAGGAGAGCGAGGACCTGCAATGAGGAAAGGGGCTATGAGAACATGGCGGCAGTTGTTAAGATTCTTCTCTGCACATAGATACAGGTTTTTATGAATATTTTTAAGGGATGAGTGTGCTTTTCAGTTTCATGAGAACCCATTTGTTAAGTTTTGATCTTTGTACCTTAGACTTTCTGTTTAGAAAGTCTTTTCCTGTGCCAATGAGTTCAAGGCTACTCATCACTTTCTCTCTGTCAGGTTCAGTGTATCTGGTTTTTACGTTGAGGTCTTTGATCCATTTGAAGTTGAGTTTTGTGCAAGATAATAAGTATGGATCTAGTTGCAGAATCCAGTTTGGCCAGCACTGTTTGTTGAAGATACTGTCTTTTTCCAGTGTATACTTCTGGTATGTGTGTGTGTGTGCATGCGTGTGTGTGTGTGTGCATGCGTGTGTGTGTGTGTGTGTGTGTGTGTGTGTGTGTGTTATTACATCTTGAAATCAAGGATGGTGATACTTCCAATAATTTTTTTGTTACTCAAGATTATTTTAGCTATCTTGGGATTTTGCATTCATAGCAGAAGATGGAAATTGTCCTTTTGAGATTATGAAATATTGTGTTGAAATTATAATGGAGATTGCATTGAATCTTTAGATTGCTTTTAGTAGGATGGGCATTTTTACCACATTAATTTTACTAATGCATGAGCTTAGGAGACCTTTATATCTCCTAATTTCTTCAGTTTCTTAAAGTTTTCTTATACAAGTCTTTCACTTCTTTGGTTTCAGTTAACCCCATGACATTTTGTATTATTGGAGGCTAATGTGAAAGATTTTGTATCCCTGATCTCTTTCTCAGTTCCTACAATATACCGATGTCTTGCTCTAGGATTTTTTAGATTATGATTTTCTTTCAACAAGGCATCCAATTCTTCTATCATTTTTTTTAGGATTTATTCATCTATTATGTGTAAGTACACTGTAGCTGTCTTCAGATACACCAGAAGAGGGCATCGGATCTCTTTACAGATGGTTGTGAGCCACCATGTGGTTGCTGGGAATTGAACTCAGGACCTCTGGAAGAAGAGTTGCTGCTCTTAACCGCTGAGCCATCTCTCCAGCTCCCAATTCTTCTATCTTTAATGCCTGACATTCTCTCTTCCATTTCTTGTATTCTGTTGTTGAACCTGACTTCTATGGTTCCTCTTTGAGTTTGTCAATTTTTCATTTACAGATTTCTCTGTTTATTGACTCTATTTCCACATTCTTTTTTAAGCTGTTTTGTTCATTTCCTTCCACAGTTTTGTTTGTATTTTCATAGATTTCTGGAAGGTATTTATTAATTTCCTCATCAAGGACTTCTATCATATTCAGAAAGGCTATTTTAAGATCCTTTATTTTTGCGTCAGCTATGTAACAATTCTCAGAGTCTACCATGGTAGGGTTTCTGGGTTTTAGAGGAGATATACTACCCAGGCTGTTATTGGGTGAGCTTTGCTCCTGGAATTTCTGCATCAGTGTTTGTGGTGATTGCAATTCAACATGCTAATTATGGTCTTGTCTTTGTTAGATGGTGTTTTATTCCTTAGTTTCTGTTGCTGTCTATGATTCTTGGAAGGGTATGGTAGCTTTGTGTTAGATTGTTTGTAGGAAACTCTATCATCCAGCTAGGTGTAGCTGCTTGAGCTTCACAGAAAAAATATGTTTCTATGAATTGGGACTGACACTTAGAAATGAGGATAGACTAGAATTTGGGTCTAGGAGAATCACAGGAGGGAGGAAATTGGGGTGTTACACCATGATCTGCCTAGTCTCCTGTATAGCTATCACTCCTCCTCAAAAAAATCTGCTCTCTACAGTCAATAGAGATCATCACAGAAAAACCACAACTAGATACAATGCAGGATCATTGGGAGCCAAACTCCAGTGGATACATCTAAACCATAGCTCTAGTTTCTGTGACTCAGAGAACTACTTTAAAAAGGGGGGCAGAAGGATTATAAGAGCCAAAATATGAGGAAGTCTGATGGGAAACAGTATCTCCTAGACATGAGTGCATAAACATGATATGAACAATGGTAATATCAACAGATATATTAATACAGAAAGGAGACAATCTCATGAGGCCATATGCCTGCCTCGATGAGGAACTACAGGAAAGTGACAACTAATGAGAAAAATGGGAGCATTTCTAGAGACAAACTTCACAACTCATTTTCCAATACAAGGAGTTCAGTTCCAAAATTATATACACACAAACAACAAAAATATGTAGCAGTTTCTGCTGGTGTGTGTATGTGTGATAGATAGATAGATAGATAGATAGATAGATAGATAGATAGATAGATAGCCATCAGAGAATTGTATATCAAGTTTAGGGTGAAGAGGGACTATGGGAGGAATGGGATTGGACCCCAAGGGGTTGCACAGAAGTGATGGAAAGAGAAATTCAATATAATTATGTTTTACTATTATATGTATAAAATAAACATCAAAAGAGATTATGAGAATCCACTATTGTATTATTGTAAAGAAATGAGAACATTCTACCAAAAGCCATTCGGAATTTCTGAATCTATATTAAATTGTATTTAGAGGTTAAATAAGAAAGACTGTAAGTCATGTTGCTAGATGAAATGGAGCCTCAGAAGATATTAAAGACATTGGATACAATGTGCATGAGGCCACAGGGATAGATCAAACATGGACTTAGTATCATTATCTCCTAAGAATTCAATTAATATTCCCAGAGTAATATTTCTATCACTCTCCAATTACACTTTATCTTCTATTATCAAGCCCTTCTTTATGCTCCCATAATGTATATGTAAGTGATTTTTTTTCTTGCTTATTTGCTCACTAACATTCTAACGGCATTCTTTACTGACAAGAGGACTGTCTGTGAAGGCTTATAATCTCCTAAACTGAGAATAATGCTACGTGAATCTGTGTTCCCCACCGAGAATGATATAAGGTGTCCAGAACGTGAAAAAAATATATTTCAATAGCAGGAAATAACTTTTAGCTTGGAAAAATGTCTATTAAGCAATATTGATATACTTATGGTGATAAATGTCATAATACATACTTCAAATTTATTTCAAAATGAAGAAAGAGGCACAAAATAAGAATGCAGCCTTCATAGAGATACAAGAAGACAGGACAAAGAATGTGGTTAGGCTAGTGAAGATAATGACCCTGTATCTGAATTTTGAAATAAAACACATTATGATGTCATGTGACAATATTGAACTTCCCCGTCACTAGGACTTCAGAGAATGTTTCTAGTTTTTGGGTGTTGTTGTTGTTGTTGTTGTTGTTGTTGTGTTGTTGTTGTGTTGTTCTTATGTCTTCTTCTGCTACCACCCCCCTTGCCACAATATCCAATTAAAATCGGTTGTTCTGCACCACTAGTAATGTTAAGTAAAACAATTATCAACTAAGGCAAGCTCAAATACTATTGTAAAATATAACCATTACTTGTATAGCATCCACTATTTCAAATTTCTGAAGTATTGATTTACTAGCACAAGATGTTGATCATTACTGATAATCCTTCGATCATGTGAACAAAGTCTAAAATACATTAAAGAGATTAAGAAATCTCTGTCACATTAAAATTCAAATAGCTTCAAGATTTCAAGGAATTCAGTGTTTTTTGTTAATATCATCAAAAGAATATTACTTCAAATTTTAAAAACTTATTTGGCCATGGATGTTTCTTCTTCTAAAGAGTTATTTTGAAATTAGTACTTTAATATAACAAACAGTTGAAATTTTACATTTTGTCTCTGCACCCAAATCCCGTGGGAGGGAGAGCTGAACCTTCAGAGAGGCAGACAAGCCTGGGAAACCAGAAGAGACTGCTCTCTGTACATACATCTCGGACGCCAGAGGAAAACACCAAAGGCCATCTGGAACCCTGGTGCACTGAAGCTCCCGGAAGGGGCGGCACAGGTCTTCCTGGTTGCTGCCACTGCAGAGAGCCCGTGGGCAGCACCCCGCGAGCAAACTTGAGCCTTGGGACCACAGGTAAGACCAACTTGTCTGCTGCAAGAGAGCTGCCTGGTGAGATCGGGACACACAGAGGCAGAGTTCATCTAGGACCGGGCACGTCCTGTGTTTGCCGGAGGTCCCACGCCCGCGGATCCCGGCCCGCAGCAGCTCTCTGCTCCCAGACCCTGTGGGAAAGAGACCTCACCGCCTGGTCAGGTGGGCACTCCTGAGGCTGCAGAGCGGAAGAGACCACCAACACTGCCCACCCCTGCCCACATCCCTGGCCCAAGAGGAAACTGTATAAGGCCTCTGGGCTCCCGTGGGGGAGGGCCCAAGAGCGGCAGGACCCCTGCCTGAGACACCACCGGAACCTGAGGGAAACAGACCAGATAAACAGTTCTCTGCACCCAAATCCCGTGGGAGGGAGAGCTGAACCTTCAGAGAGGCAGACAAGCCTGGGAAACCAGAAGAGACTGCTCTCTGTACATACATCTCGGACGCCAGAGGAAAACACCAAAGGCCATCTGGAACCCTGGTGCACTGAAGCTCCCGGAATGGGCGGCACAGGTCTTCCTGGTTGCTGCCGCTGCAGAGAGCCCCTGGGCAGCACCCCACGAGCGAACGTGAGCCTCGGGACCACAGGTAAGACCAACTTGTCTGCTGCAAGAAAGCTGCCTGGTGAACTCAAGACACAGGCCCACAGGAACAGCTGAAGACCTGTAGAGAGGAAAAACTACACGCCCGAAAGCAGAACACTCTGTCCCCATAACTGACTGAAAGAGAGGAAAACAGGTCTACAGCACTCCTGACACACAGGCTTATAGGACAGTCTAGCCACTGTCAGAAATAGCAGAACAAAGTAACACTAGAGATAATCTGATGGCGAGAGGCAAGCGCAGGAACCCAAGCAACAGAAACCAAGACTACATGGCATCATTGGAGCCCAATTCTCCCACCAAAACAAACATGGAATATCCAAACACACCAGAAAAGCAAGATCTAGTTTCAAAATCATATTTGATCATGATGCTGGAGGACTTCAAGAAAGACGTGAAGAAATCCCTTAGGGAAACACAGGAAAACATTAATAAACAAGTAGAAGCCTTCAGAGAGGAATCGCAAAAATCCCTGAAAGAATCGCAGAAATCCCTGAAAGAATTCCAGGAAAACACAATCAAACAATTGAAGGAATTAAAAATGGAAATAGAAGCAATCAAAAAAGAACACATGGAAACAACCCTGGATATAGAAAACCAAAAGAAGAGACAAGGAGCTGTAGATACAAGCCTCACCAACAGAATTCAAGAGATGGAAGAGAGAATCTCAGGAGCAGAAGATTCCATAGAAATCATTGACACAACTGTCAAAGATAATGTAAAGCGGAAAAAGCTACTGGTCCAAAGATACAGGAAATCCAGGACTCAAGGAGAAGATCAAACCTAAGGATAATAGGTATAGAAGAGAGTGAAGACTCCCAGCTCAAAGGACCAGTAAATATCTTCAACAAAATCATAGAAGAAAACTTCCCTAACCTAAAAAAAGAGATACCCATAGGCATACCAGATGCCTACAGAACTCCAAATAGATTGGACCAGAAAAGAAACACCTCCCGTCACATAATAGTCAAAACATCAAATGCACAAAATAAAGAAAGAATATTAAAAGCAGTAAGGGAAAAAGGTCAAGTAACATATAAAGGCAGACCTATCAGAATCACACCAGACTTCTCGCCAGAAACTATGAAGGCCAGAAGATCCTGAACTGATGTCATACAGACCCTAAGAGAACACAAATGCCAGCCCAGGTTACTGTATCCTACAAAACTCTCAATTAACATAGATGGAGAAACCAAGATATTCCATGACAAAACCAAATTTACACAATATCTTTCTACAAATCCAGCACTACAAAGGATAATAAATGGGAAAGCCCAACATAAGGAGGCAAGCTATACCCTAGAAGAAGCAAGAAACTAATCGTCTTGGCAACAAAACAAAGAGAAAGAAAGCACACAAACATAACCTCACATCCAAATATGAATAAAACAGGAAGCAATAATCACTATTCCTTAATATCTCTCAATATCAATGGGCTCAACTCCCCAATAAAAAGAAATAGATTAACAAACTGGATACGCAACGAGGACCCTGCATTCTGCTGCCTACAGGAAACACACCTCAGAGACAAAGACAGACACTACCTCAGAGTGAAAGGCTGGAAAACAACTTTCCAAGCAAATGGTCAGAAGAAGCAAGCTGGAGTAGCCATTCTAATATCAAATAAAATCAATTTTCAACTAAAAGTCATCAAAAAAGATAAGGAAGGACACTTCATATTCATCAAAGGAAAAATCCACCAAGATGAACTCTCAATCCTAAATGTCTATGCCCCAAATACAAGGGCACCTACATATGTAAAAGAAACCATACTAAAGCTCAAAACACACATTGGACCTCACACAATAATATTGGGAGATTTCAACACCCTACTCTCTTCAATGGACAGATCATGGAAACAGAAATTAAACAGAGATGTAGACAGACTAAGAGAAGTCATGAGCCAAATGGACCTAACGGATATTTATAGAACATTCTATCCTAAAGCAAAAGGATATACCTTCTTCTCAGCTCCTCATGGTACTTTCTCCAAAATTGACCATATAATTGGTCAAAAACGGGCCTCAACAGGTACAGAAAGATAGAAATAGTCCCATGCGTGCTATCGGACCACCACGGCCTAAAACTGGTCTTCAATAACAATCAAGGAAGAATGTCCACATATACTTGGAAATTGAACAATGCTCTACTCAATGATAACCTGGTCAAGGAAGAAATAAAGAAAGAAATTAAAAACTTTTTAGAATTTAATGAAAATGAAGGTACAACATACCCAAACTTATGGGACACAATGAAAGCTGTGCTAAGAGGAAAACTCATAGCGTTGAGTGCCTGCAGAAAGAAACAGGAAAGAGCATATGTCAGCAGCTTGACAGCACACCTAAAAGCTCTAGAACAAAAAGAAGCAAATACACCCAGGAGGAGTAGAAGGCAGGAAATAATCAAACTCAGAGCTGAAATCAACCAAGTAGAAACAAAAAGGACCATAGAAAGAATCAACAGAACCAAAAGTTGGTTCTTTGAGAAAATCAACAAGATAGATAAACCCTTAGCCAGACTAATGAGAGGACACAGAGAGTGCGTCCAAATTAACAAAATCAGAAATGAAAAGGGAGACATAACAACAGATTCAGAGGAAATTCAAAAAATCATCAGATCTTACTATAAAAACCTATATTCAACAAAACTTGAAAATCTTCAGGAAATGGACAATTTCCTAGACAGATACCAGGTACCGAAGTTAAATCAGGAACAGATAAACCAGTTAAACAACCCCATAACTCCTAAGGAAATAGAAGCAGTCATTAAAGGTCTCCCAAACAAAAAGAGCCCAGGTCCAGACGGGTTTAGTGCAGAATTCTATCAGACCTTCATGGAAGACTTCATACCAATATTATCCAAACTATTCCACAAAATTGGAACAGATGGATCACTACCGAATACCTTCTACGAAGCCACAATTACTCTTATACCTAAACCACACAAAGACACAACAAAGAAAGAGAACTTCAGACCAATTTCCCTTATGAATATCGACGCAAAAATACTCGACAAAATTCTGGCAAACCGAATCCAAGAGCACATCAAAACAATCATCCACCATGACCAAGTAGGCTTCATCCCAGGCATGCAGGGATGGTTTAATATACGGAAAACCATCAACGTGATCCATTATATAAACAAACTGAAAGAACAAAACCACATGATCATTTCATTAGACGCTGAGAAAGCATTTGACAAAATTCAACACCCCTTCATGATAAAAGTCCTGGAAAGAATAGGAATTCAAGGCCCATACCTGAACATAGTAAAAGCCATATACAGCAAACCAGTTGCTAACATTAAACTAAATGGAGAGAAACTTGAAGCAATCCCACTAAAATCAGGGACTAGACAAGGCTGCCCACTCTCTCCCTACTTATTCAATATAGTTCTTGAAGTTCTAGCCAGAGCAATCAGACAACAAATGGAGGTCAAGGGGATACAGATGGGAAAGAAGAGGTCAAAATATCTCTATTGGCAGATGACATGATAGTATATTTAAGTGATCCCAAAAGTTCCACCAGAGAACTACTAAAGCTGATAAACAACTTCAGCAAAGTGGCTGGGTATAAAATTAACTGAAATAAATCAGTTGCCTTCCTCTATACAAAAGAGAAACAAGCTGAGAAAGAAATTAGAGAAACGACACCCTTTATAATAGACCCAAATAATATAAAGTACCTCGGAGTGACTTTAACAAAGCAAGTAAAAGATCTGTACAATAAGAACTTCAAGACACTGAAGAAGGAAATTGAAGAAGACCTCAGAAGATGGAAAGATCTCCCATGCTCATGGATTGGCAGGATTAATATAGTAAAAATGGCCATTTTACCAAAAGCGATCTACAGATTCAATGCAATCCCCATCAAAATACCAATCCAATTCTTCAAAGAGTTAGACAGAACAATTTGCAAATTCATCTGGAATAACAAAAAACCCAGGATAGCTAAAGCTATCCTCAACAATAAAAGGACTTCAGGGGGAATCACTATCCCTGAACTCAAGCAGTATTACAGAGCAATAGTGATAAAAACTGCATGGTATTGGTACAGAGACAGACAGATAGACCAATGGAATAGAATTGAAGACCCAGAAATGAACCCACACACCTATAGTCACTTGATTTTTGACAAAGGAGCCAAAACCATCCAATGGAAAAAAGATAGCATTTTCAGCAAATGGTGCTGGTTCAATTGGAGGTCAACATGTAGAAGAATGCAGATCGATCCATGCTTATCACCCTGTACAAAGCTTAAGTCCAAGTGGATCAAGGACCTCCACATCAAAGCAGACACACTCAAACTAATAGAAGAAAAACTAGGGAAGCATCTGGAACACATGGGCACTGGAAAAAATTTCCTGAACAAAACACCAATGGCTTACGCTCTAAGATCAAGAATCGACAAATGGGATCTCATAAAACTGCAAAGCTTCTGTAAGGCAAAGGACACTGTGGTTAGGACAAAACGGCAACCAACAGATTGGGAAAAGATCTTTACCAATCCTACAACAGATAGAGGCCTTATATCCAAAATATACAAAGAACTCAAGAAGTTAGACCGCAGGGAAACAAATAACCCTATTAAAAAATGGGGCTCAGAGCTAAACAAAGAATTCACAGCTGAGGAATGCCGAATGGCTGAGAAACACCTAAAGAAATGTTCAACATCTTTAGTCATAAGGGAAATGCAAATCAAAACAACCCTGAGATTTCACCTCACACCAGTGAGAATGGCTAAGATCAAAAACTCAGGGGACAACAGATGCTGGCGAGGATGTGGAGAAAGAGGAACACTCCTCCATTGTTGGTGGGATTGCAAACTGGTACAACCATTCTGGAAATCAGTCTGGAGGATCCTCAGAAAATTGGACATTGAACTGCCTGAGGAACCAGCTATACCTCTCTTGGGCATATACCCAAAAGATGCTCCAACATATAAAAAAGACACGTGCTCCACTATGTTCATTGCAGCCTTATTTATAATAGCCAGAAGCTGGAAAGAACCCAGATGCCCTTCAACAGAGGAATGGATACAGAAAATGTGGTACATCTACACAATTGAATATTACTCAGCTATCAAAAACAACGACTTTATGAAATTCGTAGGCAAATGGTTGGAACTGGAAAATATCATCCTGAGTGAGCTAACCCAAACACAGAAAGACATACATGGTATGCACTCACTGATAAGTGGCTATTAGCCCAAATGCTTGAATTACCCTAGATGCCTAGAACAAATGAAACTCAAGACAGATGATCAAAATGTGAATGCTTCACTCCTTCTTTAAAAGGGGAACAAGAATACCCTTGGCAGGGAATAGAGAGGCAAAGATTAAAACAGACACAGAAGGAACACCATTCAGAGCCTGCCCCACATGTGGCCCATACATATACAGCCATCCAATTAGACAAGATGAATGCAGCAAAGAAGTGCAGGCTGACAGGAGCCGGATGTATATCACTCCTGAGAGACACAGCCAGAATACAGCAAATACAGGGGCGATTGCCAGCAGCAAACCACTGAACTGAGAACGGGACCCCTGTTGAAGGAATCAGAGAAAGAACTCGAAGAGCTTGAAGGAGCTCGATACCCCTTATGAACAACAATACCAATCAACCAGAGCTTCCAGGGACTAAGCCACTACCTAAAGACTATACATGGACTGACCCTGGACTCTGACCTCATAGGTAGCATGAATATTCTAGTAAGATCACCAGTGGAAGGGGAAGCCCTTGGTCCTGCTAAGACTGAACCCCCAGTGAACGTGATTGTTGTGGGGAGGGCAGTAATGGGGGGAGGGTAGGGAGGGGAACACCCATAAAGAAGGGGAGGGGGAGGGATTAGGGGGATGTTTGCCTGGAAACCGGGAAAGGGAATAACACTCGAAATGTAAATAAGAAACACTCAAGTTAATAAAAAAAAACAGAAAAAAAAAAGAAAAAAAAAAGAAATTTTACATTTTAAGCCGTGAGCGTGAAATATTTATCTAATGTAAAAGCTACTGTTGGAATTACATGCAATTTCATATCAGTCTTCTGTATTTCATTTGGCAGCACATGGTAAAATTGAGCATATTTGAACACACACACACATACATGCATGCACACATTCATACACATAGCACAGCCAAACAAATCCATTCTCTATGTTACCAAAAGAAAATGGGTTATAAATACACTAAAGCACTCAGACTAGTCAAAAGTAGAAACTTCAATAAAGTACGAATGTGTAAAATACAAATAAATTATTAATAATAGAGTGCTGTATACTATATTGAAAGAAAATTATTTTTAATTCACACATAAGTTCATACATAGATGTTATCGATACACTCGTAAATGAAATAAATATAATTCACTGCTACGTAATTCCACTTACAGAAAATTTAAAAGCAAACAAAGTCAAACTATAGCTTTAGAAGTTAGGACAATGCAGTCACTTCTTGTATGATGATGGAGAGGTTTGGATTTAGATGGATTACCAGATGCCTTCTAAATTCTAGTAACTATTGGAGAGTTACCTGGAAGCTAATTCACTGTGGTATTTAGTTTATTGGGTATTGGACACGGATTCACCTACCTATTACTATTAACTGTAACATATTTCAGCAAGCAAATGATCTTTAAAGCCACGGTAAGCTTTATGCTACTAAATTTGTGTCTAATATACTTCATTAATACTCTGTACAAAAGAGTAACATACCTGGTCTAATGAAGCTCACGAGCTTATAGAGGAAATTGTACAGAAGAAAGCAGCTATAAAGCAGTGACAAGACTTAGCAGGTATAGAATTAGGGTCCAGAATTAGGATGAGTTTCTGAGATGATAAACGGGGATAAAAGAGATTGATTTAACTGAGATGATGATAAAAGCTGCACAGTGGACAACATTTTCAAAATCCTAAAGATTCCTCTTTAAAACTTTAGTCATATACTTGAAGCTGCGTTCTAATTTAATTGTAGAAAATTCCAAGACTGAAATATGCTAAATTTATTACTTCGATCATGTTTTTTTTTTCTAAAAAAAAAAAGCCAAAACATTGTGCATTAAGGCTATTCTTCACTATATGAAAAAGAAAAGAAATGAAAAATAATCCTAGAAGGTGGAAAAGAAAAACTAACGTTAGAAAAAAATCATATTTGGCAAACATCTATTATCTTGGTAACTCTAAATACTATTATGCCTTCTGTATTCTCCCTGACACATTTCAGTCTGAAATAGATTAAATAAGTGATAAAAATCCATGCTGGGCTTTGCTTTAGTCTGCATGCTACTGAGCAATCATCAAAGTTACCCAGTAATTTGAGGGATAGATCTATTATTATCTGCCAATGATTAGGTCAAATCAGTCATGTTGTAATCCTTATTAGTGATGACAAGGGTCCCTGTGCTACTGGCCCTTAATAACTTATAACATAGCAATGCTGTGGATATTTAATCAGATTGTGATCTTTCCCTTTGAGGCAAGCCACCTTTTTCTGCAGAATGAATGACCTGCTCTGCTCAGCACAGCCCCTTTAGAAAGCCCCCTGCCTAGCAGCCTATGTAGGTTTTAAATAGAAGACAGATTTTTCTGATAACATCTCATCATCACCTGGCCTAGAAGATTCACATAGAACGGTTCAGAAAGAAAACTATGGAAGCATCGCCAGCCTGTGACTCTGGATGTAAGTGTTACATTTCAGCTCACAGATGACCTATCCCTTCTTAGAGCTCAAATATACAAAAAAAAAAAAAAAAAAAAAAGCTCATAGATCACCTTGCCAAATGCTGGCAATGTTTGTGAAAAAGAAAAGAAGCCAAATTGTAAATGCATGTCATCTATGCCCAATCTACCTACCACCTCTTAGCTGAGGCCTTCATTTCATTGTGGTCTCAATTTCCATATCCCACAGAAACCCATTATCTCATCATTAGTTATCATATCAAACACCTCCTTTTAATTTTAACTTCAATAGATTTCCTTTTTATTTTTTCGGGTGGAGTAGGTGATTACCTCCCCTCTTTTGCTTTCCTTCCATCTATTTTTATAAAGATATTTACAACCTCTGGGAGAAGAGGAAATTGTTTACACATATAATTGCAGCTAAAAATCAGACTGCTAATTTAGCGTAAACTGTTTGATCCAGAACATTGTTAGAAATTTAATTACTTGTCAAAAAAAAAGTAAAAATGCTTTTTCAGGGCTGGGTCCATTAAACAAGCAAGACCTGCCAATGGCACATGCAATGCTGAAGACTGTGACAAAAGAACATTGATTGATCAATGCATCAGGAAATCATGATGTGTTCACCGAAATAAACTTAACAATGGCTGACGACTTTCATGGACTTTTTAAATTACAAAACCAGTTGCTAATTTAGAAAGAGAAAGAAGATGGTGCTTTATTTAATATTATGTTTATTGTTTCTTTTTAGAACACACAACTTTGTAAAGTGAAATATAATACATATGAGTTGAATGTGTAGAAGTTATATTCTAGATTAAATGTAACTGCTAAAATTATCTTCTAAGAAAGCATCGGATAAATGTCATTAATATTTGTGTCTGGTAAATGCTTCTTAAATAGGGCAGCATCTATACAAACACAGAATAATAAATACACTTATAGTTTGCCAAAATTAAAGAAGTTTTTGCTTA
This sequence comes from Rattus norvegicus, assembly GCF_021556685.1. NCBI lineage: Eukaryota > Metazoa > Chordata > Mammalia > Rodentia > Muridae > Rattus > Rattus norvegicus. The sequence goes on along the minus strand of NC_141534.1, from coordinate 229,583,877 downwards.
AAAAGGATACAAGTAAAAAAGAAAAGAAAAGCATGTTTAACCTGGGTTTCGGTTAGGGACTGGCAAATGTGTGAGAACTTGGAAAGAAGTTTAACACAAACTAAGATATGAATGAACAGATATTTAGGGAGCTACTACTTTAGAAACTGAAAATATAAATAAAAAAAAGAAAAAGGAAAAGGAAAAGGAGACCCTTGGACCAGAAGCAGTCTCATGGGCTAACAAAGCTGCTCCCAGATTTTATAGTCTTTCAAATAGAAAGTCTAGTATCAGATGAAACACCTCTCCATGAGTTATGGACATGAGAGGTCCTAGAAACAAGGACCCCAAAACAAGAAAATAATAACAAAACAAAAACAAAAAACCCATACTCTCAGTTTCCTATCAGAACCAGATGATAAGGTTTTGGTCGTGAAGTTACCTCACACTTTGGTTCTACAAGAAAATGAATCAAGTTGTAGCTGAGGCAGCGTCTCCATCTTCACTAGCTTGTGTTTGTACTGCTGGAAGGCACTAAGTAGGCTGTTAAGAGAGAGAACTCATCAACAGACTCACCCAGCCGTTGACCATGCTTGGTAGATTATAACACTCTAGGCAAGACATGAACACAATATTAATAGTTGTACAACTATTTAGGATAATCAAATGATTTGTCATTTGATTCGAGTCTTTGTCCACAGAAGAGAATAGAAACCTGGTGCTACAAACATCAGTAGCCTAGTCACACATAGAAAGGTCTATGTTACCAACATTTGAATAACAAAATATGATCCATCTGCACAATAGAGTTCTGGTAAGTATTAAAAAACTGAAATTCTGACATATATTCCAACAAGGATGACCCTGAAAATATTATACTACTGAAAAGTAGTCACAAAAATCCTAACACTACATGATTAAATGAGTATTAAACATGCAGAATAGACACATTTAGAGAGCTAGAAAGTACACCAATGCTTTAAAAGGACGTGTGGAAGTAGGGAATGTATGGCATTGAGTAAATGCTAAGTGTTACAAATCTTCCCCCCTGTGGGGAGTTGAAAACTTCCTGACAGTGGTAATGATTACACATGTTCTTAAACATTGAATCATACACTTTCAACATGATAATTACGTAGTTAGGGAGTTATAACTAGAAACAAGCAAATATGGTTGTTGTAGTGGTGTGAATGAATCTGGTACCCTAGGCTCACAGGGACTGGCACTATTAAGCGAATAGGTGAAGCATTGTTGAAGGAAGTGTGACACTGGGGGCAGGCTTTGAAGCCCCAAAAGCTCACACCAAGCCTACTGTGTCTCAGTCGTTTCCTGCTGGCTGCAGATTTTGATATCTAAGGAGAAGTCTCAACTACTTCTCCAGCATCATGTATGCCTACATATCACCATGCTTCCCACCATAACAATAATGAACTAAAGCTCTGAAACTGTAAGCCTGCCCAATTAAATGCTTCCGTTTATAAGAGTTGCTGTAGTCTGTAGAGAGGATATTGTACAGATGAATCACCCATCAATTAAAAAGCTGATAGCCAATGGCATAGGCAGGAAATAGAGGTGGGACATCCGGGAGGAGAAAGAATTCTGGGAGATTCATCTGGAAGATGTGACAAGATAGATGCATGGTACATGTGTGTAAGCAGCCATATGGCAGAATGTAGGCTAAAATAAATGGGATATTTTAAGCTATACCTGGTCAGAGAAGAGCCTACCTATATGGCCAAGGTATTTGTAAATAATTTTGAGTTTGAGTTTTATTTCTTAGAGCATGGGACTGGCAGGAGGAACTAGGACCCAACCTCCATAGTAGTCATGCTGTCTTTTCACAGCGATGGAAACACTAGCTAAGAGAGCTGGGAAATCTTACTACAAAGAATTGCAATAGACATCTATACATTTGTAATACATATTTGTAATGCGCAGAGGGATAATGGGGGGGAATTCCATTTTCTGTGTGATGTTTACTTTTGAAATTTTAATCTGCCACACCCTAGAGTCATCTGAGAAGACAGGCTCGATTGCAGGAGGTTACCTAGATTAGGTTGGCCTATGGGCATGTCTGTGGGGGTTAATCTTAAGTGGATGCCCAGTGATTTAGACTATTGTATGCTATGCCACTTCCTGGAGAGAGAGAGAGTTATCATGTGCTATATGAACTAGGAGAAAGAAAGATGGAACCAGGAGGACAGTGTGGGTGCATTCTTTTCTCACTGTTCTTGTTTGAGGACATGAAATGACTGGATGTTTGAATTCATGCCTAACTTCATATCTTAGTGGTGTCCTGCAGAATGCTGTGTGCATGCAGGTGAAGGCAGGTGAAAGATAAGCTTGTGATAGGGCAGTGGAAAAAGAAGGCAGGCTGAGAATTTTAGAGATGAGTACAGAGAGACAGTGGGAGATGGAGAGGAGGAAACAGGATGGAACCGATAGGAGAGGAAGAGGAGCCAGAACCACACAGTCCTGGGAGCCATAAGTATGGGGGACTTCTTAGATAGATGGTTAAATAGTAAGCAGGATGCACTTGTCCCATCTAAGTTGTAGCTTGTGTTTGTATCAATTGAGCTTTGAGTTCATCGTGCGGGTGTTTTGTGGGTTGAGAATTTACTAATATAAATCTGACTGATAAATTACAGGTGTCTAGGGTTTTGATTTTACCAGGTTATAGGGACTTGTGACAGGTAACCACAGGGGACAGATGGCTGAGAATGTGAGCAGGATCCTCCACAAGAGAATGGGTTGGGGACCATGGAGAGCCTGGCAGCCGGGAAACTGTGATACTAGAACATAGCTGGTGCTAGCGTGGGTGCCTTGTTTGTTTTCAACATTTCACACCACAGTGTCCTACTGTAACCTGGAATGTTAACCGAATACATCCTTGCTTCCTTAAGTTGTTTATGGTGAGCATATTTTATTATACAGAAATAAAACTAGAAGAGTATTCAATTTCTTATTCTCTGCTTACTTTCTTGTATATTAATATGAATGACTGTGTGTGTATGTGTGTGTGTATGTGTGTGTGGAGAGAGAGAGAGTTTGATTAAGAAATGTTTCAAGATTTTCAATTCCTTTCTACAAATAGTGAGAAAGTTCAAAACAAAAATTGAAATTAAATAAAAATTTGACTTAAAATTTTTTCCATACCGTTCATAAAAGTGTCCCTGTCTTCCATTCCAGTCAATATCAAATTCTAACAGCAAAATATTCGCTAATTTCATTTTTAGTACACATTTATGCGTCAGGTATCAAAAGCTGAGAGTCAGCAAGAGTGTAATGTTATATTATGCAGTAAACCCTAAGTCCATCAACTCCTTGAAAGGAAAGAGATTGGGAGAAAACAAAAGCAGTAGATATAGAGAAAGCACAGTGGTTCAGGTAAAAACATCCCTTGAAGTGAGAGTTCAACTCCCAGCATTTACATTCGGTGACTCCCAGTTGCCTGGAACTCCAGTTCCAAGGGATCTGAAGCTTCCAACCTCTGAGAGCCCCTACTGCATGTGTGCGCACACCACCATCCCACACACACACCACTATACGAAGTTAGAAATAAAATAAACAGATACTAGCTCCAAAATTATCAAACCCTGCTATACTTCCTTTGTGTGATTCTAAAGGATCTCATCTCCTAAAACATCCCAGCAACGCAAAGGCAGAGTGGTGACAGGAGAGGAGAAGAGTTAGCTGTGCGGCTACAACGCCACTCCCAAAGTAGGTGCTGGACACTAGGGACAGATGACAGCACGCTACAACTTACGTGTGTCCCCTTGAGTATTTCTTCTTTCAGAATTCTTTTCAGAGTATTTGAGGACTGAGATATCAAAAAAGAAAAGAAGGCAAGCTAGGTACATGTGTGTCCATATATTTGGGAAAATGGCCGTTACAGTGGTAGAACGTAACCTGTTCCGGCACCTACCATACCACTCGTTCCACATTAGGTTTAGTTCCCTTCCCATAGCCTTTGCTGTGTTATCCCCTTCTTAGGGCAGGTTTTATTTGCAGTCATTTAACTCTCGTGGCACGTTTGATGCGGGATATTTGCTCATAACACTGAGGCACTGATTGTTTCTCTGGCGCATTTACTGAGAGCCAGGGCTGCTCCAGGAACTTTACATACACTCATGTGCAGTTTCTAGAAGGAAGTATTTCCCTTTTCTCCACATTAATTAAAAATCAGTCAATAGTAATGCACTCATTCATAAGTGGATATTAGCCAAAAAGCTCGAATTACCCAAGATGCAATCCACAGACCACAGGAAGCTCGAATTACCCAAGATGCAATCCACAGACCACAGGAAGCTCAAGAAGAAGGAAGACCAAAATGCGAATATTCCCACTCCTTCTTAAAAGGGGGAAAAATATTCATAGGAGGCAAAGTTTAGAGCAGCGACTCAAGGAACAGCCATTAAGAGCCTGCCCCACATGTGGCCCATATATATACAGCCACCAAAACTAGATAAGATTGATGAAGCTAAAAAATGCATGCTGAAAGGGACCGGATATAGATCTCTCCTGAGAGACACATCAAGAGCATGTCCAATACAGAGGTCAATGCTAGCAGAAAACCACCAAACTGAGAACAGGACCCCCTTGGTGGGGAACTAGAGGAAGGATCAAAAGAGTTGAAGGGGCTTGCAAACCCACAAGAACAACAATGCCAACCAACCAGAGCTTCCAGGGACTAAACCACTACCAATAGACTATACATGGATTGACCAGGGCTCCAACTGCGTATGTAGCAGAGAATAGCCTAGTAAGGGCACCAGTGGAAGGGGAAGCCCTTGGTCCTGCCAAAGTTGGACCCCCAGTGCAAGGGAATATGGGAGGGGGATAGTAAAGGGGATGTATGGGGGAAATAACCATATGGGGGAAGGGGAGGGAAGGTAATAGGGGCTTATGAACAGGAAACTGGGAAGGGGAATAACATTTGAAATGTAAGTAAAGAAATATATCTAATAAAAAAAAAGAATCAGAGAAGCCAGGAGCCATGTCTATAATCTAAGCAATCAGGAAGCTGAAAAGACAAGAGTATCACAGATTCAAGGTCAGCCTGTTTTACATAGAAATTCCATGCCTCAAAACAAAATAAACAAACAAAAAACCTAAGAGACTAAAGAATTCCCATAAAGAATTTACACAAGACCATATATATTCTATGAGAGAGAAAGGGGTGGGAGGGAGCGAAATGGTGTTAAGTAACCTGATTTACTCTTTATTTTCTGACTGAAGTTCTCTCTGGCTTTTTCAGACTATCAATAAAAGGTTGTAGAATTTCCACAGATTGAATGTAAAGACTTACAAATATATCAAGTAGAAAACATATTGAAGCCTATTGTTTGTTCTCAGTATGAGCAGATTTGCAAATGTGTTCCAGGAGTAAGATGGGTCTATGTTTCAATGTGCTTGGTGGAAAAATGAAGATGCATTTCCAGCTTGATGTGCTATGAAAATCTCAGAAAGCCTTGTCTGCACACTATCTGAATGGTTTCCAAGCCTTCCTTTCTTCAGACGTTATATATAAATTACTTCAGAAGATTTGGCTAAAGCCTACTTCATAGGCCTGAAGCTTTCCTAATATATATACAAAACTTTGAAAAAGTAGCTAGAAGGGATTCACTACACAAACCATCAAATCACCCTTTCTGAAGTCATATCAGAGTCACTGTGACAACTAGAACATGAAAGACATTTGATATGTTTAATATTAGGATGAGAGCCTGTTCAGAGAAGCTGTTGGATTGGCAGTAAGTGTAATGCACAAAGTACCCCCTATTGGGGTTGGGAGTGGAGGTGGGATATCAGCGTGAGTACGTGAACAGTGTGTGGCCCGTGGGTGCAGGTGCCTACAAAGGCCAGTAGAGGGAGTCACACCTCTAGAGCTGAGAGTTACTTGTGGTTATCAGCCGCCTAAAGTGGACGCTGAAACCCAGCCTAGACCCTTTACGGCATCCTCTTTTTCTTTTAAGTGGTTCTTTTGCTTACTCGTTTTGTTTTTAATCACGTGTGTGGAGGGACATGTACATGCATGCTACTCCCCTCAGGGTCCAGAGGCGTTGATTCCTTTTAGACCTGGAGTTACAAGCAATTGGGTGTGGGTGCTGAGAACCGAGCTCAGGTCCTCAGCAAGAACAGCACAGACTCCTAACTGCTGAACCGAATCTCCAGCCTCTAGGTGCACTGTTGGAGTTGGAATTACATAACTTTGTTCCAGAGCTCTCTAAGCTGAGGATGAAAGAATAAAGCACGTAAAGTGACAAAGTAAATAAGTTTTTGGGGAAAAATATCACCTTTCCTTTCTCAGGGATTTGGTAATAATAGGAAAGAAAACATGTTTCTTTACCTCCACCAAATAAAACAGAAGTTTGTAAACTGCTGACATTTTATGAGCATTTGCATGTACTTACACCAGCCTAGCGGCTAAAGCTGGGAAAGCAGCACGTGTAGCATGCTTTGCAGGATAGACTCCTTTCTGACTGTATTTCCGAAAGGCCATCTCCACCACTGCTTGTAAAAGAATTAGGAAGCGCCAAAAAAAAGAAACTGGCCCCCAAGTTCACCTGCTTCTCGAACACTCATAAATGTTAATTTTTCAACTGGTAAACTCTTGCTGCTTAACCAATCATTTCATCGAAGAACAATTCTCAAAGTTTAAGATATTTGTACTATTGTGGATGAGGTGACAGTGAAAAATGTTGAATACTGAGGTGAAGAATCTGTATAATGCTTGAATATCTTAGCTAGGAATTTTATATATTATCTCATTTAACCTACTCAGGTTAGACTCCACATCATTACAGTTATTAGTCTGACTTGGAGAAAAAATAAAAGGGTTTACACTAGCAAATTGCTAATTCTTCCTTCATACTGATTTTTTTAACAGCTGTGTGATTCCCAGGGTTCCTCTGTGTGAGAGAACCTCCGAACTGAGGAGAAGAGAAGTACATAAGATGACTTCACGAGACACTGCTCTGGGATATTTTGCTGTTTGTAGATGGGCCGCCACATTACTGCAGTGAGAGGGACTGATCCATAAATAGAAGACATTTAGGCACTGGAGTGACATTTTGTTCATTATTTCATTCCGTGTCATTTGCCACATGTTTGTCTCTAATCCCGTGCATGTTCCTGTACCTATGTAATATTCAGTGTGAAATTCTATGTCAGTATATTTAAACTTCGAAAAGTCAGTAGGTTCAGAGTTGTGATTCCCATAGCAACCATAATTCCACCCCTTTGTTTTTATATAGCATTTGTATAACTGGAGAAGTTGTTAAGTTTTATATCTTAATATAAATAGGCAGTCATGTTGAGTGTCTTTTTATAGTTGCTGTAGGAACCACAATTTAGAATTTTCTGATTTTCTTTGCATTTAAATTCCCAATCAGATTATTGCAATCACTAGCATTTCTCTAATTTTATTGAAGAAGTGGAAATGGGGGAAAAGGAATAGTAATTTTATTATAAATTCCTGTAGCTTTTATTTTAAGATGCTCCTTAACTGCCAAGGGGAATTTTTTTTTAAAAAAAGGAAAGAAATAGCATATTTTAAAAATAATCTGGTGACAGGAAGGAGCACTATGGTAAATAAGTGTAAAGTATTTTTAAATCTGTGAAATTGCCAAATATTTGGGGAGATGATATTTTCTTGTGGTCACAGAGTAGTGACAATTAAATAGACAGAGATGGGGAGGTTCCTGGCTCTCTTCTCAGACACTGATGCCTGCAATCCAACTGAAGACTGACAGAAGAGGTTATGGATATATGTTTCACATCAGGTGACTGTCATTGGACTCAGAGGAAGGGTTTAATAAAATTGATCTCAATACATACAAGTTTTGCACATGATTGACTAGCCTTATAACTATGACATGAGAAAGACTTCTAATTTTTACTTCAATTACTTGTGTGTGTATCTATGTGTATGTCTTACATAGGTGTGTGTGTGTGTGTGTGTGTGTGTGTGTGTGTGTGTGTGTAGGTGCACAACTGTGTACAGAGGCCAGAGTAGCTGTACGCTCCATGGAAACTGTAGCTACAGACCTTTAAGAGACAATAGCTGATGTGCTTCCCTTTCCATTACTCTGATAAACAACATGACCAAAAGCTCCTTGGGGAGGAAAAGGTTATTTATCTTAAAAGGCCAGTCATGCCAGTCTGTCTTTGAGAGCGGTTGGAGCAGAACCAGAAGCAAAAACCTCAGTGAAGGAACTAAAGCAGAGCCTATGTAGGAACAATGCAGTCTTGCTGCCCTGGCTCAACTCAATCAGCCTACTCTCTTACATAGCCCAGGACCACCTCCCTGGGGGTGGCACCACTCTCAGTAGACAAAATCCCCCCCTAACCCATAACCATCAAGCAAGAAAATTTCTCACTGTACTCTCACAGGACATCCCGATGTTAAAGACTTCACAACCAAGGTTCCCTTTTCACAGATGACCGATTCATGTCAAGTTGAAAAAGAACTCATCAGCATATAAGGTATGTTAAGTGGGTTCTGGGATCTAAAATATGATAGGCATGAATTGATTAGCAAGAGTTCTTAACCTCTGAGCTGTCTCTCCAACCCATGAGGAACACTTTTAACTGCATGAGAGATAAGAATCCAGTCTAACAGTATAGAGGCCCTGGCTGAAGAAAAGTGTCTTCACTGAGAGACAAATGCTCGACAGAACTCAACCCATAGCACCTCCTCTCCACAGCAGTTGAAATGGATTTTCAGTTATGCATTTTCTTGTTTACTGCAACACTAAAGAGCCACAACCCACAGTTTAAATATTTTCCAGGTAGACACCTATCTGCAATTGCATTTTATTCAAGCTATGTCCACCCAAGGGTACTTTTAAGAAGATTGTACATGGCTTTCTGAATCTACAAGGGATTAAAGATGCACTGTATCTTATGGAAGAGAGGGAGGAGGGGTGAATGAAGAGAAGGAAAGAGAAACAGTATAGTTTGGAAGATATTGTTATCAAGTCATGGCACTTCACTGTAAGTATTATAAAAAAACATTTTCTCACAAAGATGAAATGATCAGTTAATTTATTGATCAATAAAGGCAAGGTTGATTCTGCAGGTCCAAACTGGACCTTTTTTCTTCCTGGTAAATCAAGTTATCAGACTAAAATGATGGCTGACTTTTTAAATCTAATTTGTATTAGATAATATAGGTGCTATTAAGAGTGTGTTAATTTTTTTTAAAAGTATGATATTCAAGCCTTCCGTATAGTTTGTGTTTTTTAATTAATGTTTTCCCTATGTAAGTGAATCTTCTCGGGGAAGCTCATTTTAACTAAGAAGACTAGAAAGGCAAGTTAGAGGGTTTCTAAAATGATTTCATGGTATCTCTTCATTGAAAATATTTATTGTGTAGATATTCCAAAATTCTAATTACTGAACCAAAAAAAAGATATATTTTAGGCACAAAGCTTAAATCCAAGAAATAGACCAAATGGGTCTGGCCTTTTCTCCCACCCTCTTCATAGTCTCAAAAGTAACATAGCTAAACTCACTCGATCTCCTTATAAATCTGGAAACAACATCAACTTCCTTGTGGCCCTGTGCATTCCAATCCAGCACAATCACACATGTGGATACTGACCCATCACTCCCGACCACTCCCATCTCTGTGAGAACCATTGAGCTTTAATAGGCAGAGAGGTCTGTGTCCGTGCCACCATTCTGAACAAATGTACGATCCCAGATGCCATGAGGGCTGCAATGGGTGTCTGCTTCACGGATTTAAGCAGACTTCACGTACTAAGTTTTTTTAGAATCACTGTCCAGTCTCAGAGATGACAACGATTGCCACAAGGGACCCATTAGTGAACTCTTAACAATCTATTTTAAAGTACTAGAGTTCCTAGAGAGCATCATGGGCCATGCCCTGTCTTCTAGAAAAGGAAGACTGGCTGTGCTTCCCTAAGAGTTTGTGAAGTACAATATCTTCAAATGCTCATTGGATCAGAGGGCATAAACATCAGCCATATCAAGTAAATTAAGTGTCTTTTATTAATGTTAACATTAGTCTTGACAGCATAGGTTACCATTATTCATAACAACTCATTATTTTAAGGAATATGATTAAAACACACATAAACAAATTAGAACATACATTCTTTTTTTCTGCATCCATTCTTATCTTTTTTTTTACTTTTTTTTTATTAACTTGAGTATTTCTTATATACATTTCAAGTGTTATTCCCTTTCCCGGTTTCCGGGCAAACATCCCCCTCCCCCTCCCCTTCCTTATGGGTGTTCCCCTCCCAACCCTCCCCCCATTGCCGCCCTCCCCCCATAGTCTAGTTCACTGGGGGTTCAGTCTTAGCAGGACCCAGGGCTTCCCCTTCCACTGGTGCTCTTACTAGGATATTCATTGCTACCTATGGGGTCAGAATCCAGGGTCAGTCCATGTATAGTATTTAGGTAGTGGCTTAGTCCCTGGAAGCTCTGGTTGCTTGACATTGTTGTACTTTTGGGGTCTCGAGCCCCTTCAAGCTCTTCCAGTTCTTTCTCTGATTCCTTCAACGGGGGACCTATTCTCAGTTCAGTGGTTTGCTGTTGGCATTCGCCTCTGTATTTGCTGTATTCTGGCTGTGTCTCTCAGGAGCGATCTACATCCGGCTCCTGTCGATCTGCACTTCTTTGCTTCATCCATCTTGTCTAATTGGGTGGCTGTATATGTATGGGCCACATGTGGGGCAGGCTCTGAATGGGTGTTCCTTCAGTCTCTGTTTTAATCTTTGCCTCTCCCTTCCCTGCCAAGGGTATTCTTTTTCCTCATTTAAAGAAGGAGTGAAACATTCACATTTTGATCATCCGTCTTGAGTTTCGTTTGTTCTAGGGATCTAGGGTAATTCAAGCATTTGGGCTAAAGGCCACTTATCAATGAGTGCATACCATGTATGTCTTTCTGTGATTGGGTTAGCTCACTCAGGATGATATTTTCTAGTTCATTCCATTTGCCTACGAATTTCATAAAGTCGTTGTTTTTGATAGCTGAGTAATATTCCATTGTGTAGATGTACCACATTTTCTGTATCCATTCCTCTGTTGAAGGGCATCTGGGTTCTTTCCAGTTTCTGGCTATTATAAATAAGGCTGCAATGACCATAGTGGAGCACGTGTCTCTTTTATATGTTGAGGCATCTTTTGGGTATATGCCCAAGAGAGGTATAGCTGGATCCTCAGGCAGTTCAATGTCCAATTTTCTGAGGAACCTCCAGACTGATTTCCAGAATGGTTTTACCAGTCTGCAATCCCACCAACAATGGAGGAGTGTTCCTCTTTCTCCACATCCTCGCCAGCATTCTTATACAAATTTATGTGATACAGGCTTCCTCTAATGTCCCTTTCTACATGTCTGTTCCTTTAAACAATGTGCTTCTCCGCTTATATGTACTGTAATTATTACCTGCTATATATTTTATGACTTCATATCACAATGTGTTTATCATTTTTTACTCTCATTGAAGTCTTTTCTCAGTACTGAATTCAGTGCTAATACATTCAAAATAGAGTTCTCCATTGCAGATTTGTGGTAAAAATGGCTACCCTGGGTTGATATGATGAGTATGTGACCTGTCACCTGACAACCCACAATTGCTGTGCAGCTGCAGGAGAGCACCCTGAGTATGACCGGGTCCTGACCAGTGTTGTCTGCTGGGTTCAGATATGACCTGGCGATCTCTCTGGTCTCCTTTCTAACAGCTAGTGGGCCTGCTGGGTAAACATCAGCATGAAAAACATGTCAGCATTTCGGGGGAAAAATAATAAACACAGTTTTTAATGTTCTCATACTTTAACACCCAGGGAAGCAGAGAAGAAATACCTAAAACAGGGCAGTTTCATTAATGTGATCACAGGCTTTGACACAGGTCAAATGACTGCTTCCCAAAGATAGAAAAACTGTGGTAAAGTAAAGTAGGTTTCAGCAGGGGTTGATGTCCACTCTGAAGACTGCCGGAAAGGATAATTTTATCCTGTTTATGAGGACTGTTGCTCTGAGCCAGGACAACTTATTTCCCTCAGAGCAAGTGTGTCAGGGAAGGTACCACTGGAGTACCGCGTACCTGAGGGCATTTTACTTTATAATTCAAACTCCTTTGTTGGTATATTGCTTCATATTCCTTCTTGGGCTGTAATTTAATCTGAGTGATAGATGAAGGGAAAATACTCTGATTTAAAAGATAGTTTCCTAATAAAATCAAGGCAGGATCTCCCATCAATAGACTATCCACTCAAGTAATAATATGTACACAGGCAGACAGAATCCCCCGCTGCTGTTTCATATCCAGTCATCATTCTTCTACGGGCTCTTGTCCTCTTCACTTCTTCATCACCTCTAAATCTTAGACAAAAAATAAAATCCCACAACAGAATGCTCCATATTTAAGGGCATATTGTCCACACTGTTGGGACTGGCACCCGCTATAGTCCGTTAGTAAAATCATTTCTTTCTCTTATGATTTTAAAGTAATACATGCTTTTCTGATTATGCTATATGGAGAAGAAAAAGATAAAGAAAACTATGGTTAAGAAGCCCACAGTCTGTAGATAAACATTGTTAATTTTTCATTGGTGACTTTTAGGGTATATTCATTCATGTACTTTTCATACAACATGGGTTAAACAATATTTTTTCTAACTTTTATTACATGGAGAAATCTAGAGAGTTTTGAGTGTCCTACCTTTCTCCTCCTCAGAAACAGCAGATATTGCCGTGGACATCTTTTAGTGAATACAAGTCTGCCTGGCACACCGTCAGTTGATTTTGACTTGAGGACCCAACTACAGCTTTTGCAGGAAATGTTATTCCAGTCAGATTGCTGACATGCGGCTGAAACAGGAATCAGATCTCATCACCATGTCCTTGTGTTTATGTTACAGAGAAGACTCCAAATCCAGTCATTAAAGGTTTCATACATGACAAACAGCTCCTAGAGCCATGTAAGCATTTGCCATGTTCCAGGTACATACTTTATCAGTCATTTCCTCCATATTTGGAAATGATAAACAAACAAACACACTAAAGTAAAATCATTGATTAGCTGGTCATGATTTTCTCCCTAAACTATGTTCAAATATTTACATTGAATGAATTGTTTGAACCTGGACTTCAAGATGTCATTCGCTCTTCCTGCCCGCTCAGTACCATTGTGTAGATGTTCAATAAAGCAAAGCTATATCGTTATAATAAAACTTGTGGCCACTTGATAACATCAGTTTGCTTATATCTCTCGATTATACAAGGAGAGATTTAATTCTTGTAATAGTTTACACTCCTTTAGGATAACTAACACACACATGTAAAACAAAACAAAAAAGGCATCTTGCTAAAATACCATTACATCATTAAAATTCAGTTCAGTCATTACCTACACTTTTCGGTCCACTTCTCAGCTCTTCTCCAATTGGAACAGGTAATATGCTTCCCAGTGTTTGAGCAGTATAACCAGAACAAACACACACACAGTCACATAGGTAGTGTCCACTGTGTTTCATTTTGTCCACTAAAATATGACTTGTTAAAAGATTATCTCTTATTCATTTCTATGTCCATACAATCTCATAGAAGATGTAAAATGATTTCCCGTTGAGTAAATGAATGATGAAACAACTGGTGGGGTAAAGGTGAAGCATCATTGCTTCACAATTTCCTGTTTCCTTTGCATTCTGGGAGATTGCACAGCTGAAAGGTACAAGTACAGATCATGATTTCCACTATCAAACATTTTAAAAAATCAGAATGAAACAGAGCTTAAACACGTGGGCTACATGATACTTCTGGGCCCACTTTTTCTTGACATATTTTACTGTCTGAAAAATTTATTTTATCTTTCAAAACTTCATTTTCCTCAGGTATAAAATGAAGGTGATTTTTTGAGTAAAATCAGTTGAGACACATAAGAACACATAGAAAAATGGCAGATAGAAAGTATCTGATAAATATTAGTTATCTTCGGTCCCCAGATCCGAAAAAAAGAACCAAAAAAAATATTAGTTATCACTGCAATATTAAGTAAATTGGCAAACAAAAAACACAATCGATTGAATAAGGTGTAGTTTAGACCATTAAAAAGGGTAATTGTGAGTTGTTTGGCCTACCAATATATTATTATCTTCAACCATACAAATACCACCTACTTATTTTCCTAACATCAAAATACTTTACACTTTTCTTATTTTTTCCTAAGGAACTTACCTGTAGAAATATCAATGGACTATCATTGAGTCTGTTATTTGATTTTCTGGTCTTTTTTGGCCATAAAAGATATACAAGAATCAGCATTTCCATTTTAGCCTTGTCAGGTCATGATATCAGTGTCTGGAAGTCAAGGTCAACATATCACAGTCTTAACAAATGGCGTACAAGTCCAAAGCAGCAGGAAGCTATGACCCGGCGCTAGTCTGCCTGACATCACTGTGCTGCAGAGAATATTTTAGGTATTCTTACTTCCTTTACCTTATGAAACCTAACATTAAACGTACATTATATTGACTGCATACCATCTTGAATTTAAATCATACTTTCAAATGAATCCCAGCCTCAGTAATTTACTTACTTTCCTAGACAAAAGGGCTTTTCTCTAATTTGCTTTGGCTTCTATATTTTGTTCTTCCAACAGAAATATAGTTTTAGCTAAAAAGATCCATTCATTATTTTTATCTTCTTAAATAAAATAAAATGTTCTCCTATTAATCATAGTGCAAAATTATAATGGCTGCAATTCATGTCAATGATTTTTTTAACATTATGTATGCTACCCAAAATATTCTGTGGCAAATGTTGTTTAAAATATAGAAAAAGTGTACTAAAAAGACTGCTAATGTTTGAAAGTGAATATAATTCTGAGAATTATTAACACCCATATCTGTGTAAACCGCTCAGACAATTAACCCAATTCTATGTACACTGAATAAACTTTGACTTTTATAGCATTCAGCTTATTTTTTTACATTAAAAAAGATAGAGGTCTTTATTTTTTATAGTTATTTTTACAAAAATTTTTATTGGATATTTCTTCATTTACATTTCCAATTTTATTCCCTTTTCTGATTTCCTGTCCATGAGCCCCTATCCTCTCCCCCTCCCCTTCTTCTATAACGGTGTTCCCTCCCTCTCCATATTATTAGAAATAGAAGTCAAATATAGTTACCAAGTCGCGGGTATTTCTCTTTACATACAGTCCTTAACACCTGATTTATTTATATTTTGCAAAATGTTAAAAAATAAATAAAATGAGAGATTTAGAAAGCTCTGAGCTCTCACTGGGATATGGCTTTCTTTCTTCTCCTTCTCTTCTTCTTACACTTCTTTCATAAAACATTTAAATGGAACCTCAGATTCTTCTGGCCTGACCTGTAACCCCAGACTATGAATCTCACATGTGTACTATTCCTTTCCCAGCCAGCTCCTTTGCTAATTCCTGCTGAGAGGAGTGAAGAGACAGAAAAGCAAGTTTGCTTCTGTTCCTGTCTGGAAAAGGGACAGGGTGGGTGCTGCCATTCTCCACTTTTGTTGAAATTCTATAGTTAGACACACTTAAAACGAACACTATTTAACAGAATTTAGCTTTACTAAGGCCCGCTTTTAAATGAGCTAACGTGGCTAGAGGGACACTTCTGGCACATGGCTCTCAAAAACACCCCTACCCTGGCTGCTATTCCCAACACTGTGGTTTTGCTCTGGGTGTGTGCTGTCACATTAATAGAGGACATCATACCTAATAGAGACGTGCCGAGGATCTGCAGAGTGTGAATTATTAAGTTGCGTATATGGGAGAGTATTAAATGAACCCGGGAGGCAGAGGCATTGTTTAATGCTCTGTTTGTATCTGATTCTTTCTGTTTTCATACCTTGATGGAAGCCGAGCAGGAATGCTAACAAGAAATTTCAAACAGATGAGAGAGAATTTTAAACTGCTCGCCATCGGTCTCCACTTCAGTCGGCACATGAAATAAACAACTTCAAATGAATTAGGGAACAAGGAGAGAGTAAGGGTGTGCGGGGAAGGAGTCAGTATCAGCTTTGTCCCTCCATTCATTGCAGGGCTCACTCAATTAACAAAGTCTTAACTTCCAGTGAGCGGAACACCCGCCGCACCCTCTTATTTCTGTGCCACTTGACAAGAAATCCGAGGACCTGAGAGACAAACGGCCTCGGAACCTCATGATTTCTCCTAAAATGCAGATTTCTTTATAAAATATCTCCTTCTTCAGACAAAAAGCAGAGTAACTGGAAAAACTTAGGAAAGTCCTTTCTTACTGAGAAAATTAACTCCCATTTGAATAACACCCTGCAAATCTCTTTCCCACATGTGTGTGTTATTTTGTGACTCATTGAATCGACTCGGGAGCATCTGCATAACCCCAGGTTTGGAAGTCGCCATTGGAACAATATGGGTTCATAAGTGGGTATATTGCTGAAGACGTTTGTTTTTTAAAGCCACCTAGCTTGTGGTACTTAATTAGAACCATCCTAGAAAACGACTCTAGGGGCTAATACCATGGCGAAGATAGATGTCTAGTCCTCAGGTAGTGGCAGAAGTCAATACCTTGGGAGCCGTAGGGCATGTGACTCCTTACGTTGCCCTTCTGGATATGGACTCAGGATTGCCACGAGTCTGATGTTCACAGGTCCACATCGTGTGACTACCATAAACAGTTGACAATATAGATGCCAGTTTTCTTCAGGTCTGAAGATTTGCATCTCTTCTTGCTCAAGAAGAGAGGTTTCTGCATTTAAGAATTTCCTATCATTAGGTAATGCATGTGCCCAAAAGTAATCTGTTTTAAGGACAAGTAATTTGGGCCATAATCACAGTCCTCAGATCAGTATCTGAATTAGCATTTGAATGGAGGACTGGGAGAAAATAATAGGGCTTGATGAATTTTGGTTGGTGAGTCTTCCTACCCTGATGCAGTGTGATGTATTAACATTAACTATACATAATAAAACAGTCCCGCTAGCAATATTAGGAGTTTCTCAAATAGTTATTTACATCTGGATTCCCTATTTTAACACTAAGATGCTCTCTGGTTTGTGAGATTGACAGTAACAAGAATGCTGTATATATATATATATATATATATATATATATATATATATATATATATATATTCAACAAATTTAATACAACATTTTAAAACTAGATTTTATCTTTCAGCTTTCCAAAGCCTTGGTGTAAAAATCAAGGTTCCTTTCCAAGATACCAGGAGAAAATCATGTCTCTTTTTAGCTTTTGATAGATAGTGGCTATCCATGTTTATATTCCTAAGCTTGATTCTATACCCCACTAATTTCTGCATCAGTCTTATGAAGATAGCAGGTAAATTGGAACAGGGATATTCTAATAATTATCTTAATTTTATCACATATGCAAAACATCTGTTTTCGAATAAGAACACATATCTGGGTACAAAGGATTTAGAATTCATAACCAGGGGACTTTGTGCAGAGGATCTGACATGTCATTCTAAGACCTATAACATATTGTACAGCCATGAAAACCTAACATATTTTATTTATAAACCCCGCACATTTTTTATGTGTGTGCTTTGCCTGATTGTCTATTTATGCAGCCTATGTATGCGGTATGATGGTCATGAGAAATAGAACCTGTAGGCTTAGATTTTTCAAACCTACTTCTAATACGGGTACTTAAAGCTTTAACCTCCCTTTTAGTTCAGCACCTGCCAGAGGTAGTGGATAGAAATATTAATAGGGCAAAGAAGGATGTAGACCTGTTTAGAAATAGTTCTTCAAAACAAATCCAGTCTCTGCTGTCAGCTTAGTAGCAGTTCGGGTCATATAACAGCAGCAGTACCTCGATCTACTTACAAACACCACTCATGAATCAGCAAGGATAGTTCGATCCAGAAGAAACTCTGAGGCTCTGCCGATCAACCCAAGTCTACTGAAGCAGCAAGAAGCCTCTGAAACACCAGCAGAAGTCTTTTGGTGTGTTTATCTCTATGAAGTCATGACAACTGATGACTAGCAAGGAATGGCAAGCTGAAAGACTACTAGAAAGCTTCAGCATCATCAGTGAAGACCAGTGTCAGCGAACTTCAACAATAACCACCAAAGAATGGTAAGGCAGACCAATACCACACGGCATCCTCCACTGCCTCTTTATATTCATATGATTTCCAAACACCACATGTTCTCTCAAGCATCCGCACTATAAACACATGCCTGTTGTCTCCAACACATCCTCCATGTGTCTGCTTCAGCAGGTAGTTTCAAGAAAAACATCACATAACACCACTGAATTTCCAAAGAAAACCAGAAATTTCCACTTCAAGAGCCTCTGTAACAGGCACACCAGACAGGTGTGAGCTATCCAGTGGGTGTTGGGAAGAAACCTCAGGTCTGCTGCCAGAGCAGCACACACTCTTACCAGCCAAATACTTCTACACTCACAAACTCCCAAGTTTCTAAGAGCTGAAGTTTGTTGTTTCTTGACTGGATAGTAGCGTAAGTCTTATGAGAGGTCTTGGATCTGAGAATGTAAGACTTGAAGGCCATATATGGAGATAAATTTTGTAGAATAATTACAAATGACTAGTAATTATTAGAAAAGAGAAAATATTGAATGGCATTTGTTGGAGACAGTTTGAAGGTTATATGTTGGAAGAGTTAAAAGAGACAAATCATCAACCTAGAAGTCACCTGAGACACTGCATTTGAGACCAAATATATTTTTATTGGGTTGCTTGCAGGCAGTAAGCAAGTTAAATCTTTTTTTTTCTTTTGCATAAGAAATCCAGTAGGGTCTTCAATCATTGTCACAAGGTGCTATCAGTGATATGCCCAGCATTGTCATTTACTACTTCTAGTTCTGTATTTGTTATTTCCTCCTCAGATATTCTACTGTGACTATATATTACTTTCTTCATTAAAAAGTATAAAATGCTATTTTAGAAAACTTACGTTATTGAATTATGTTGAAGTAGTATAATTTTACAGGAAATAAAATGAATAAATAAATCCTTTAGATGGATCACTGATCACCTGATTTGTATTCCCTGCAAAACTGCAATACTGAAGTGCAAGGCTGTAAAGATGACTCAGCTTTTAAGAGTACTTTCGGCTTTGGAGAGGACCTGGTTCTATTCCAAGCACTAATAGGATCGCTCACAAGGATAACTGGTACAAAGCTTCTTTTTTTTCTAGCCTCTCTGTGTATGGGGTGTACATAAAAACAAGTAGGTAATGATACACACACACACACACACACACACACACACACAGATATATATATATATATATATATATATATATATATATATATATTCCTTTATATCCCTTTAATGCAGAGTTTTATACCTTTTAAAACAGAAAAATAGCCTCTGAATTTCAGGCTTAGTAACTGAATTTTCATTAATGATCAATTTTTCCATATTTTACTGAAATAAAAAAGTCAGCTAACTAGCTGATAATATATTCATAGTGACCTCATAGGGAAACAAACCTTCAATTGCTCTCTCCAGATGTCTTTGTCTCACTTGAGAAATGGTAAGAAACCCAAATGCAAAGACCCTTCCCAGCCTTTCTCTTTCAGACACTCCAAAGACTGTGGCAAAAATGGGTTAGAAGAGGCTTTACAGGTAATTTTAGTTCATAATCTTTATTAGTGAAAAAGGCCCTGTCATTGCCATCACCAGGGGGCCTGTTCCTGTTCTCATATTGCAAGGGCTATTGTAAACCTTACATTCAAAGTCATAAACTTTATATGTCAATGATATGTTACATAAATGTATTATATATGTGTGTATGTTTATATTTTTTTCTCTCTAGAATACATTTGTGATAGCATTTACACAATAAAAATATTTATATTAATGTTTAATTACTCAAAAGAATTTAATTATTTGAACATCCAGAAAGCAGATTGCCCTTTCAATCTAATTCTTAATCTTCTATTGATAGACATACATAAGGGAATAGCTGTCGAAGGCATGACAATCAAGGTCTGACCCATATATAAATAGCATATAAACCCTACTGTCACTATTTGTGATTTCACAGACTTGTTGCTATACTTCTGCAAAGACAGACACGTTGTAATCAAATATGCACCAGGATTCAAAGAGCTCATATAACCACATGTATTACAGACACATTAGTTATAATGGGGATAAAAGAGTAAAAGATAAAATGTACACAGGATATAAATGTTTAACCATCTCATAGAGTTTGAATAATTAACATAATGATACTCTTTAGTGCAGAGTCCCAAGTCTTTAAAATCTAAGTGCACTATTTCAATATTTAAGCCAAAATAAATGAAGTAGCCACAGCATGTGAACTGTACATCTAGTCACTGAAATGAAAAATGCATCCATAATAATAAAATGACTTTTAAATGTGAATTGGTCTCATAAGGTATAAGAATTTCCCTAACCAATACAATTTATTCAGAATAAGATTAGCAAAGACAATTTTTTAAGCTATAATATTCATTACCTCCATGTTTTATAATAGAGCTGGTACAGTATATTCAAAGTGGCCCAGTGTGTGTAAGCTGAACTTTCATCATGTCTAAACAGCATAACTGATAGTTACTTGATAACTCTTTTATGAAGCAATTTTTTAATAATGCTTTCATATTTCTAGTTTATGGTACCATTAAAGTCATCATTTGTCACATTAGTAATAGAGAGATTCTTAAAATATCTCTACTAGCAATTCAGGATGGCTTTTAATGTCAGCATAAATTTCTGTATTACTAAACTAGCTATTTGAAATATTAACAGTGTTGTTGGCAATTCCAAAATATATATGACAGCATTAGGAGATACCATAGATCCCTTAGGTCTGGCGGAAACCACTTAGAAAAGTAAAGAAACAACACTAAAATTGTCTGGTTTGACCTTGTGATATGACTAACAGCAAAGAAAAATTCCTTCATTTGATTGTAGAGTGGGTCGACATAACATCTGTAACAGATTTATTTATTTCCCATACACTAAGAAATTTAAAGTGAAGAGAGAAGCAGGGAGAGGGGGTAGTAAGTTGTCCGGAATGCTATCTAATTATGAAATGATCAGAGTTCAGAATGAAGGAAATAGTCTGCAGTTCTTTTGTAGAGACTGAAACACTGCATGCCTGGTTTCTCCCCACCCCTACTCACATCACAGCTTGACATGGGAAGGGGGGGGGGTGTCTAGAGGCCCATGGACAAGGCTTCAGAGCTCTAAAATTAGACTGCACCAGCTGTGCATAGCTGGTTTTCTGCTGCAGGCTGGTGTAGCTACAGTCTATCATGCTGTCTGCTGCTTTGCTTTTGAAACAAAGTATCATCATCCTAGGACCCACACCCACATCTCCATCCCCCATCTCCACCCATGATGCTGGCCTCCGGGAGGGCAGGATGTACTCAGTGTGTGCCTCTGCACTGTGCATGTTTCATCATTGATGTATGAGAAGGGTTTCATCTCTTTCTACATGATTATGTGTATACAGCAGCTCATCTCCTGAAAGGCTCTTTCCATCATAGGATATAACTTAGCTCTTTCATTTGATGAGTATGCAATAAAACTATCCTAAGATGTGCATTTATGATATGTCAAATAGAATTTTGTTTTATTAAATAATTTTTGCTATTCCTTGAACATGTTGTACACCTATTGAAGGTATATTAATCATACTCATCCACAACCTACGTCTTCTTAATTTCACATTGTGCCTCATCCCTGTTCACCTGTTTCAACTTCATACTCTCCTTTTATTGCTATTAATAACCCCTGCATCTATTTAGTATAGTCCCTATGTGTGGCTATGACAAGGACATGCACGACCTGCCATGGGCCAAGTCCACAAAGGAAGATAATTTCCCTTCACTGAGCAGTTATCATTTGCTCCTCTGATAGAGATGAGGCCTCTGGTTCCATCACTCACACTGGGATTTCTGCTTGCTTGATGGTAGTCAAGACTTGTACTTTGAACCAAAAGTGTTAGGAGGCAATGTGTGCAGCAGCCATGCCGTGCACACAACTCGCCATTCCACAGCTTTTCTCTCTATCTACAGCTCTCCCCTTCTTTCCACTTCCATGCATTTCTCTGAGCCTTGTGTAGTGAGAAGTGGAGAGAGATAACCAACCGGTCCACAATTAAGCATTCAGTGCCCTCCACACTCAGCGTTTTAACCAATTATGAGTTCTTCATTAGCCACTACCTTCACGAAGAAGTAACTTCTTTGAGAACAGTTGAAAACGGCTCAAATCAATAAATGTTAACATAAACTTTTAGAATGTACTTTGACAACCTATCATTTATCAAAATAGAAAATAGTAATTTCCCCCCTACTGCCTATGGTCTCATTACTCACGGGCTTTTGACCCAGGTTATAGTACTAGGCATCAAATAATATACTGAGGTGCACACTTCATATTCAATCAGATAATGGTAGGTTACTTCCCCCCCAGATCAGAATGCTGTGCTTTCATCCACGGACATATCTTTCCAGGAGGTCACTCATACAAGGCCCGGTGCTCATTAAAACCATTAATGTTTTTATTCCCCAGCACACTGCATAGAAGCTTATGGCACTACTCAAGCCAGTCAACAGGGTTGCTGGGTCAGTTCAAGGTTAATTTTTATATATACTTCCTCCAAAGTGAGTAATGTATTCAATAATTGGCTATTTCCATCTATTCATGGTAATAACTTCTCCCAGAGGCCACAAACAGATGAATAGAAAACCCAAGATCTGATACCTGTTTCTTCAGCCATGGTTTTCTTTGATTGTGTCCTAGAGATCATCAGAACAATGTAAGCTATTGTGGTTGCTTTTATTGCTCACCAGAACTTGATACTAAGTTCTCATTGCTAAAAATATCACACATTTTGGGCCCAGGAAATGTAAAAATGAAGTTGGTATTGAGAGAAAATTTTCTCCTCCCTGGGTAATTGTCATAATACAAGAGGGTACTATGAAACCTGCTTGGAGCAAAAAGATATGAACAATCTTAACTATCTGTGAACCCTGTAAGCTACAGTAACAAAAGGCATGGTAAGATGACTGTTCCCCAGTCAGTGTAACAGTGTCATGAATGTTAAAAGAGTAAACAATTACCTTCTGATTGGTTCTAAAGACACATAAAGAAACATTTGCCTGCTACTGTAAATGTTTCCAAACCCATTTTGAGGAAACTCATAGGCTCACAGTGAATCTACTACTATCATTTTGCTAAATGAACACAGAACCAAATAATACTCTAAATTGGTACTTTTATACCCATAAATCAATGGAGCTTTCAGAACTCATGAGAGGTGGTATTTTACTTGTTTCTTTATTTTTGTTTTGTTTTATTGTGTTTTTATTCAGTTAATGCAGAAAGAAATAGATACCAAGTCAAAGAGCAGATACTAAATACCTTGAAGTGCTCAGCCACATATTGGGACATTTATGTCATATTTCTCATTCCCTGATGGAATCAGGGCTCATTGAGGAAGAGAGGATAGTTGCTGGGCATAAACAGAATTAAATAGAATTCTTAGTATAGGAAAGAACTGCTGCAGCCTTACAAACTTAGCACAACAATACTTCCTTGCACAGTCAACAGTCCAGCACAGAACAGAGAGGGGCTCATGAACTCACTTTATGTCCCTGGCTTAATTCTCTAAATAAGATGTCTTTCAGTCCTCTACAACATCATATTGAAAGAACATGACTGTTTGCTTTCAAAAAAAATCAGTTTTCATCAGGACGTGTCCCTGGGTAAGTTTACTCTTTTCCAGAGGTTGCCCCATGTCTATGAATATATGGGTGGAACAAATTTGACTTGGTCTGCTATAAATCAAAAATAAAAAGTAAAACAGGAGATGAAGTTGAGAGGGGCAAGTGGTTAGAGGGAAGATCTACAAGGAGTTAGAGATAGGAGTCAGGTGAGTATGATAAAAATACATTGTTTGAATTATGAAATTCTCAAATAATACAAAAATATGTTGAGTGAAAATCACTGAAAAAACAATAACCAAGAAAATTATGAACATTGTAAGAAACAGCTGCTTAATTTGTGACTTTTTAAGACAATGTCTTCTAGAACACCACAGCAAGACATCCTATTACTACCTGCAGAAAATACCTTATTTAGCTGTAGTAAAAACAATACTACTGAATGCTATTTGGACCTACCAAAGAAGAAAATCATGTTCTTTCAACCTGATGTACAGATGTGAAAGACATTATATTCAGAGAATTAAGCACATAAAGACAAAATCCATGTAATTTTACTTGAAGGTGGAAAGTAAGAACAATTTCAACTCTCAGAAGCTCAGCTATTACTAAGGGATGGGGAGATAGTGGTTATAGGTTTTGTTGTGGAAAGAAAAATATGTGGTCACTATGAAGAAGTTCTGATGACATTTTACACAGCTAGGCTCTATAGTAAGAGTTATAAGCATAGTTGACTTTTAAAAGGGGGATGCTAAGTGATCTCATCACAAAAAAAATCATAGAAGTTTATGCATTTGTTTGAGCCAATTTATATCATAGACATATTTCACACATTCCACAATATATACAGTTATATGTTCATTAAAATTAGCAGCAAAATTATATTAATGTGATAAAGACAAAGTGCTTATTTTATGTAAAGTGTTATTGCAATATTAGTTTCTTTGATCAGCTAAATAGAAAACAAATATTTTTATACAGTGATTTTATCCATGGATATAATTTATGGAGAAAAACAAAGTTGTATTATTAACTAATTAATTAACCAATTAATACATACAATTAATGTGTAATAAAATACACTAATTAATACACATATTAATTCCTAATAAAGCAGTCTGAATTGCAATCCACACGGATTTTTCTTCATTTAAAAAGTATTTTCTCCACAATGTGGCTTGATAATTAAAACATTTGCATCTAGAGACTTCTAAATATGAGTCATTATTGTTTAGTAAAGCAGTTAGCTTGGGTTAATTGGGTGAGAGTGATATAATAATCTTTCAATGACTTTGTCTTCGAGGAGAGTGTTGAGAAATTACGTCTATTATCTTCTGTGTAACACATAACATTACTCTGCATATCACATGCTGGATATTTTAGGGCAGTGCCCTAAAAATAGTGCACATTGAACAAATACTTTAGATACCAATAACTAAATCAAGATATTGACCAAGACACTAGGAAAACAAATAAATCCCAAGGGAAAAAGATAAGGTGTGACTTATCTTCACATCATTACATTTATTTATTTTCTTTAACAAAATGTTAACATCTACTTTTATCTCCATCCTTTAAGGAAAATATTTCTCTTCAGTATGTACTTACTCTTATACATTGCACATAAGTAGGTCTTTTAAAAATTTTTATTAAATTACTTTATTTATTTCCATTCCAAGTGTTGCCCCCTTCCTGGTCTACCCTTCCAGAGTTGTTCATTCCATGCCGCCTTCCTTTGCCTCTGAAAGGGTGCTCCTCCACACACCCACCCCCTCACACACCCATATACATCCACCTCACCACCCACAAGCATCACCCTTCCCTGAGCATCAATTCTCTACAGGATTAGGAGCATCACTTCCCACTGAGGCCAGACAAGGCAGTCCTCTGCTTCATATGTGGTGGGGGCAACCAACCAGCCCATGAATGTTCTTTGCTTAGTGGCTTAGTCTCTGAGAGCTCTAAGGGGTCCGGGTTAGTTGATATGTTGTTCTTCCTATGGGATTGCCATCTCCTTTAGCTTCTTCAATCCTTCCCCTAATTCTTTCATAGATGTCTCTGGGCTCAGTTCAATGGTTGGCTGTACATATCTGCATCTGTCTCAGTCAGCTGCTGATAGAGCCTCTCAGAGGACAGCCACAGTAGCCTCTTATCTGCCAGCAAGCACAATATGACATCCGTAATAGTGTCAGGTTTGGGTGCCTGTGGATGGGATAAATAGATCCCAAGTTGGGCCAGTCACTGAGCGGCCTTTCCTTCAGTCCCTTCTCCATTTTTGTCCCTGCATTTCATTAGACAGGAACAATTCTGGGTCAAAATTTTTGAAGATGGACTGGTGGATCCTTTTCTCGGCTGGGGTCCTGCCTGTCTACTGGAAGTGGTCTCTTCAGGTCCCATCTCCCCACTGTTAGACATTTTGGCTAAGGTGTTCTCCATTGAATCTAAGTAACCTCTCACAGCCAGGGTGACTGGGACTTTGTAGAGATTCCTCCCACCCCCATCCCCTGCAGCTACATATTTCCATTTATTCCCCTAACTCTCTGGGCTTCTCTCCTGTCTCCCCTCCCCCAAAACTTGATCTCGCCCCACTTTCCACTTCCCCTTCTCTCACCCACTGAAGTCCCTCCCTCACTCAGCCTCCCAGGATTACTTTATTTTCCCTTTCCAAGTAGTTTGAAGCATTCTACTTGGGCCTTCCTTCCTTTTAAATTTCATATGGTCTGTGTGTTATATCATTGGTATTCTATGCTTTTTGGCTAACTAATATCCACTTATCAGTGAGTACACACCATGCATGCCCCTTGAGTCTTGGTTACCTCACTCAGGATGATATTTCCTAATTCCATCCATTTGCCTGCAAATTTCATTATATTTTTTCTTACCTAAGAACAAAATTGCCTGTTTGAATTTTTTAACCTTTTGTATATTTGGGTTCATAGTTTATATAGAAAAATCAAGCTATTTTGTTCACTGATCTACTTTCAATATCTTACTGATTCCAAATCAAATGTATTCTAAGTAAAATATTGTTAATTTATTAAATAATTTTAGAAAATGAAAACAAATGGAATTAAAGAAAATGAAATAAATTATCCTAGTACCCCTTTGTCATAAGTTGTAAAGTGTATAGTTTGTTCTTTTGGATAGAAGAGTGTCTTCTAAAGAGAAACAAGTTTCTAAAGTTCACAGAAGTCAAATGCTTACTGATTGTTTGAAAAACATAATGAAAAGAGTGGGCCTATTATATTCTTTAAACAAAGAGTGTCTGCAAGGCCCTATGTCAGGCTTAATTTCAAGTCTTAACATTACTGGATTCTCCACCATACCAAGTCCTAGAAAGCAAATTCTTAGAAGAGTGGAATTCAACACTATTGAGAGCATCAGAGACTGGATACGAAAGTAAATATTCCTTGCCAGCATTCTGTAGCAGCAGCATTTGCCTTAAGTTTTTTTGTTCTTTGGGATTTTTTTTTGTTGTTCTTGTTTTTGTTTTTGTTTTTCTTTGTTGTTGTTGTTGTTTTGCAATTACCCTTTAACAGAATAACAAATTTTAGTGAGAAATAATCTGCATGAATAATTATCTAACACTATATCCCACCGTTATTAAAATTTACCTTCATCTAATATGGAATTCCATGAAACTAAAAAGGTGCTCACATTTCAAAAATCATGGAGATATCAGATTTATAACCTAATATTGCAAATAGTTCTAGAAAACCAAGAAGCTAAAAAGCTGACATACCATTAAACCATCTTAAAAGAAAGTTTATATTCAGAAATTATCACATTTAAAAAATTAGAGAGATCTCAAATAAATAATCCAAAGATGCAAAAAGCTTTAAAAAGTTAAAAACTAAACTCAAATATACTAGAAATAAATAAAAAACATAATAGCAATAAATGAAGTAAAACAATACTATACAAATAACCACACAAAGAGTTTGTGTTTTGAAAAATTTCAAAATTGACCAACTCCCTAATCAATGTAACAAAACATTTAAAAAGATTACTCAAATTATTAAAATTAGAGACAAAAGTGAATTTTACAATAGACTACCATGAAAACAACAAGATGGTTAGGAATAATAAAATCATTAAACAAATAAAATTACATTGTAACAAACTAAATATATTTAGAAGAAATGGGCAAAATTTTAAATGCACAAGACATATTTACTTATAACTAGAAGAATTTAACAATCAATTCAATAGAATGAAAGAAGGAAAAAAGACTGAAGAAATCAGGTCTCCCCACAAAGAGCAGTCTAGGACCAGATTAACCCAGGAATGTGCTTTAGAATAACACTTGCTACTCCACTCACCTCAACTCCTTACCTGAGGACCACTTGTCAAATGACTCACTTTTGGTCCCAGTCTCTGCCCCATCCTTTCAGGTTGGGATCTTAGGCTTTCATTGCCAACTCTATCAGTATCTATGCCCTATAGAAAAGTTATGAACATCTCCTCCAACTCCTATGGAAAAAATTGAACTCTACAGAAGGTTTTCTCCTGGGTTTAGAAACTTCACTTAGTTCAAGACATACCATGACTATTTCTGTACTTTATTCTAAATCCAACACTAAACCTTTACAGTTAAACCTTAACTCTTTAACGTCTACACAGAGAGTGACTCACCTCCAAAAATAAGATATCAAGCTGTATACTTTCAAATATCCATTTACAAAAGACAGACAGAGATTTATCCCAAGAACCACCACCAATGACCTAACTCCATATTCTTTGGTCCCATTTCAAGTGCACAGACACAAATGAAAAAAGCAGTAAGTCTCTATCAAAGTTATTAGCCTCATAATAATTAAATCTGAGAAAAATGATTTATATTGATTATAAGACAAACTAAAAGTAGTCTGAAAAGATAATAAAAGACAAAAAAATTTGAGATATCTCAAATTAATAAATTAAAATTGCTTCCACAAGCCTTAGGAAAACAGGTAAAATCAGAACTTCCAAAAAGCAGAAGTGACAATATATGCAAAATCAGTATTGAAATTAAAAGTACAAAAAATAACAACACAGAGTATCAGTGAAACAAGGAGTTGGATCTTTGAAAATATTAACAAGAACAACAAATTTTGGCCAAATTAACCAAAACAAAGAGAAAGTAAAACAAAATAAGTTAATATAGAGATGAAAGTGGAGGCGAGGTGTTGTAACAGACAATAAAGAATTCAGAGAATCGTAAGAACGTACTATAAAACTTTATACTCTACAAAAATGCAAAAATCTAAAGGAAACGGATAAAATTTTAGATATGTATGAGCAACTAAAGTATAATCAAGATCCAAGAAACAATGTAAATACACCCAGAGAGAGAGAGAGAAACAGTAATTTAAAATCTTCCAAATAAAAATAGTCCAGTGCTAGACAGATTCAATACAGAAGTCTAGTGGAAATTCCAAGATGTAACTCCTCTAACTACTCCGCAAAATAGAAAAGAAAGGAACATTTCCAAATTCGTTTTCTATGAATCCAGTATTACCCTGGAACCAACAGTAGACAAAGATTCAAAAGTAATATCTGGGGTGACACACTAGCTTATATTCTTGCCAGAGGGGGATATAGAGACTTAAATAGTCATGTCCTATAGGCAGACAGGACTTCCAGAGGAGGAAGGGGGAATCATTCCACCCACAAAACCTTCAACCCCAAATTTGTCTTGCCTACAAGAAGTTCAGGGATAAAGAGGAAGAGAGACTGAGGGAAGAGTCCCAACTTAACTACCCAGATGTGAGAACCGTCCCATGTAAGAGACCCAACCCCTGACACTATTAGTGACTCAGTGCTATGCTTGCAGACAGGAACCTCACTTAGTTATCACCTGATGGGCTTCATCCAGTAGGGGATGGAGGTAGATACAGAGAACCACAGCCAAATGTCAGCTGGAGCTTGGGGAGTCTAGTGAAAGAGTGGAGGATAGAAGTGAACAAGTTGGAGAGGTTAAGGACACCACAGAAAGACACATAGAGTCAGCTAACCTGGGACAAGGGGGCTCACAGAACCTGGGCCACCAACCAGGGAGCACGCAGGAGTTGAACCTTGACAGCCTACACATCTATAGCAAATGAGAAGCTTGATGTTTTCGTGGTTGTCCTAACAAGTGGAAGGTAGGCTGTGTCCATCTCTGTTCCCTAACGTTGGGTCCCCTTCCCCCCATATTGGACTGCCTAGATAGGCTTCAGTGTGAAAGGATATGCCTGGACCTGCTAAGACTAGATGCCACAGGGTGGAGTGGTACCAAAGGAGGCCTCCCTTTCTCTAAGGAAAAGGCCTAGGGCAATTGGGGGATTTGTAAGGGTAGGACTGGGAAGAAAGGATGGAGGGAGGCTGTGATCAGGGTGTAAAGTGAATAAAAAATCAATGTATGTATATGTATATGCATAGATATAGATATAAACATAGCTGGAAAAATTCTCAACAAAATACATGCAAACTGGATTCAGGATAATATAAAAAAGATTATTCGTCATCATCAACTCAGCTTCATTACAGAAAGTAAGTATGACTCACAGTAGACAAAACAATCAGAAAGAGAGGGGGGGAGAGAGAGAGAGAGAGAATGAGCACATAGGCAGTGAGTGATATGCACTAAATGTTTCTTTGATGTATAGATATAACATATACCTCTAAGGTTGTCATGTGATAATGCAGGAGAAAATTTCAAAATCAACATACTAAGAGTTATACGATCCACCACATAAATAGATTGATTGTCGGAAACCACACGGTCAAATCATTATATATATAGAGAGGACCAAACCCGACATCCATTCATAATAAAAAAAGCATGTCCTGGAGACAAGCACATATATGAAGAAGACATCTCAACATAATAAAGGTAATTTCCAGGAAACTCATAACAAACATCATCACAAATGAAGAGAAACTCACTGTATAACCTAAAACCCAGAATAAGACAAGTGAGGGTCTAAAGGTCATAAAATTGGCTTAAGAAATAACTGATGACTGAACCGTGAAAGGGATTTAGGTAAATGAAAATGAGATAAAATGACAAAACAAGTGTCTTTAGAGAGTGGGAAATCTGCATAGAAAGTGAGCAGAAGAGGCAGACAGTGTGGAGAGGGACATTGTTGAAATGGAAATTACAGAGGCTTTAGAGTGACTAAGGATGAAATTTAGTTAGTTTAGCTAAGAGTTTGTCTATCTTGTTAATTTTTCTCATAGAACCAGTTCTTGGTTTTTTTGATTCTCTATATTGTTCTCTTTGATCTAACTGATTGATTTCAGTCCTGAGTTCGATTGTTTCCTGCCACCCACTCCTCCTGGTTATGTTGTTTTCTTTTATTTCTAGACCCTTCAGATGTACTTTTTAATCATCACTATGAAAGCTCTCCAATTTCTTTATGAGGGCACTGAGTGATATGAACTTTCCTCTTAGCACTGTTTCCATAGTATCCCTTAAGTTTGGGGATTTTTACAAAGTCTTTAATTTTTTTCTTTATTTCTTCCCTGACCCAGTGATCCTTGAGTAGTTATTCGGTTTCCATGAGTATGCAGACTTTCTGATGATGCTGTTGTTGCTGAAGTCCAGCTTTTAATTCATGGTGATCTGATAAAATGTGTGGGGTTATTTCAATCTTTTTATATCTGTTAAAGTTTGCTTTGTTACCAATTATATGGAAATTTTGGAGAAGAATTTGTTAGGTATTGAGAAGAAGGTATATTCTTTTGAGTGTTTAATGTTCTGTAGATATTTGTTAAATCCATTTGGTCCATAACCTCTCTTAGTTTCATTATTTTTCTGTACATAAACTGTCCATTGGTGAATGTAGGATGTTGAGGTCTCCAACCATTAATGTAGGTGTTTCAATGTGTGATTTAAGCTTTAGCACTGTTTCCCTTATGAATGTAGGTGACCTTGCATTTGGTGTATAGATGTTCAGAATTGAGATGTCCTGTTGGTGGATTTTTCCATCGATGAGTATGAAGTGTCCTTCCTTGTCTCTTTTGATTACTTTCAGTTGAAATTCCATTTTATTAGATTAAAATATCTACTCCAGCTTGTTTCTTGGGACTTTTGACTTGGAAAACCTTTTGTCCAGCCCTTTATACTGAAATAATGACAATCTTTGTTGCTCAGGTGGGTTTTTTGTATATAACAGAATGATAGATTCTGTTTATGCATTCATTCTGTTAGTGTGTGACTTTTTACTGGGAATTGAGTCCATTGATGTTGAGAGACATTAATGACCAATCATTATTATTTTCTTATTTTGATGTCTGCAGTGTGTGTGTGTGTGTATGTGTGTGTGTATTTGTGTATGTATGTGTGTGTGCATTCTATTGCTTCTAATGGTGTGAAATTAAGGTAAAGGTAGACTGTAGGAGGATTTGCTTAAAGAAATACTTGGAGGAGAGGAAAGGTTAATATTTGGTTGAAAGTAAATAAATAAGTAATTTATTAAAATGCAGGAACTATTGTAATGAAGAAAGTCAGAAAAGAACATGAAGAAGCCAGACCATTATAAGGGAACCATTAGAAAACTCAAAAAGCATGGTATGAATAGATAC
Source organism: Rattus norvegicus (assembly GCF_021556685.1). Classification (NCBI taxonomy): domain Eukaryota; kingdom Metazoa; phylum Chordata; class Mammalia; order Rodentia; family Muridae; genus Rattus; species Rattus norvegicus. The sequence continues at coordinate 229,551,655 of NC_141534.1, read as the reverse complement.
TGCAATGAACCAAACATATGACAAGGGAAGATTTGAAGTCTGAACGTGTGAAAGTGGCAGAAACATTGAAAAGAAAAATGGATGACAGAAGTGAATAAATACAGGAGGGCAAGGAAAAGTGGAAACTTCTGACAGCATATTTGTGCATTGTAGGGGTTTAGAGGTAGTGGCGAGCTAACGTACTAGCAATGGGAACTGTGTTCTAAGTCTCTTGTTGATATTAAGTGACTGAGAAGAGAAGAATGAAGACAAAGATGCTTCATGGAAGATCATCAGAGAATAGTGTCTTCTACAGAGAAGCAAGTGTCCCAGGCATAGTCAGACAAAGAGCAATATTCAAAGGAAAGGACATTTGTATGTATAAATGACTCTGATGGTAAAAGCCATCAATTCAAGAGGGCATTACAATATTACTTCAGGACTAGGCAAGAGTTCCAAAAACCTATCAGAAAGGGACATAGAATGAATGAAACATATGTATAGAAAAGTCACATCTGTAAGAATTACCTTCAACAGTGTAGCTGACAGTGACAATGGTTACTAATATTGGTTTCAGTGGACAGCATCATCAGACAGCATTCATTGGAAGAAGGCACTAAGGGACCCACTGAGAACAAATACATTCTGGGTCTTACTTCATAATTTTTCCAATAAGTAGGTCTTTGGAAGGATGAGGGCTATAAAGACTTAATAATAGTGTATGAAAGTAGTACTTACAGGCATTTGACTGGCTACTTACATAAAAGGTCCTTATAAAAATATAAGAAACTGAAGTGCCTTCATAATTTTAAACTTATGTTTTTATTTAACCAAGCATAGAAATGGGATCTCATGAACAGTTTATTTCTGCTATAAAACAATATAGACTGTGGTCCCTCTTAATGATCACATGAAAAGTAATGCGTAAATTTGATCACTGACATGTGAGAGCTCTTCCAACTCTTAAAATTCCATTTCTAGAACTATCTACACCACACAGTTGCAAACATATGAATCCTGTTAGCAGGCTGCAGTATAAACATATGTACTAGTTCGTGCTGGTTTTATCTAGGAGTGTTCCATCAGAAGTTAGATCTGATTCCAGACATGCGCACATGCTATGACAAATAGAACTTACTGATAGATTATATGACAGACTTAGAAATGATGAAAGGTAGAAGTCTCTATATCCCAGATATTTTAGCTAAATATTTTTATGTATGTGCCTATTTTGCTGTATACATGTCTACACACCAGGTGTATGGAATGTTTACAAAGTCTGGAAGAGGTGATTGGATCTCTTAGAACTGGAATTACAAATGGTTGTAAGTAGTTATGTGGGGAATAGGAATTGAACCCTGGTCTTCTAGAAGGGCAGTCAAGGCTCTTAACCTCTGAGCCATTCCTCCAGTTCCAATCCAAGTTGCTGCTGCTGTTAATTGCTGTCATTGTTTTGTTGTTGTTGTCATTGTTGTTGTTGTCGTTGTTGTTGTGGTAGTGGTGGTCTTTCCCTGAAGAATTGGATGAAGAGATTTATTCACATGTTAAGACTGAAATATCAGATGTGCACTGTGATCAGGATCAGGGGTGCAACTATAAATGTATTATGTTAAAAATCCTCAAATAATATATTATGTTGAAAATTCATGTAAATATTTAAGTGGAGAAACTGAACAATTTGGATATTTAAATTTTGAAAAAGTATAGACTAGAGTTATAAAATTGGGATATATATTGAGAAAAGAGAGAAAAATCTATAGAGAGAAGAGAAAGAAAAAGAGAGAGAGAGAGAGCCTAAAGCCTGGAGTTTTAGAAAGAAAGCAGTATGCCTTGTTCTAGTTTGATGTGTAGATATGATATGAAATGAACAAAATAATTCTGTATAAATTACTAACCCAGTTGTATTTTGAAATTTATTTTACTATGAATTTCAGTGTCTATATAAATATTGTGGCAGACACATTGAAATCAAATATGTATATAATTGAATGCTAATTTGATATCAGAAATCAATTTATTTTTGAACTCTCATTACTAGATATCAAGAGAAAATGTGACATATGTTGCTTATAATGTTTTAGTCACTTTAATATAAAGTTTTATGTTTCAAATGTTTTCATTACAACTACATTACAATTATCTCACAATTATTATTTAGTACTTTTCTATCCATTCTCCTGCCAAAGACAATTCTCCAATTCTCCTGAGCAGATTATATATGTAATTATTATAATAACTGAGATGAATTATAAATGGGTCAAAATACTTGTCCTATCTTACAAAACTGTTATTCAGGTTGGAAAATATGATGAGTATGAACATTTTAGAAAACCGTAGTGTCTGCTTTAAATATGTCCTATTTCAGCTCATTAGATACAATTATTTTAATTTCTTGTTATATTTTAAAGACTGGGATGATCAATACTACACATGTTTGGAGCAAGTGTAAAGATACACTTATGTGAAGAAAAGCACATCTCTGAATTCATGACCAATTTGGAGAAAAGTACAATTTCTTCAGGGACTAGCTGTCACAGGAATTTTCTTGACAAGAAAACAGTGTACATACCTCAAAATGATTAGAAACAACAATGATTCACGTCTCATGCGCCCCACCCCTGCCCCGTATTATGGACTGTTTGTTTGTTTGTTTGTTTGTTTTTTTGATAAGCACTTTGTTAGTGTATTAAATTAGGTCACCAAAAAGAAACAACAGAATTGGGGTCTCAATCTTATAGAGATTTCTTTACCCACATGATTTCATTATTTATCAGTGTTTGTTCTGATAGGAGCCCTGTAGAACATATTTCTGTAGTAGCTGTAAAATTGATAAATATATTGACTTTCATTTTATTCACACCCCTTTAACATAAAAGCATAGGTGATAGATAGCCTTCACCTTCAAGTATGTAACCACAAGTTACCTCTATAGCAGCATCACTCATAATCAAATTATTAGACATTTGATAGCTACATAACCTATTATTCATGTGTTTACTTCAACTTCCAGAGAGTAAGATTCTATTTCAGGGTCAACTATGTGTGTATATCTCTCTTTATGTACCCTTATTCAATTTTCAATATTTTACTTTTCTCTTAATATTGTTATAAACATTTAGTGAGAATTATTAAACAAATGAAGCATACATTTTAAATAAAAAAGAACTATTAAGACCACAAAGATCTTATTAAATTGAGTGAAATAGAAAACTCTGGAGCTCTGAAGCCATGACAATGGCCCAAGTTAAGTGGCCAGAGACCAGGAGTGGAAGCTATCTTAGTAGACCCTCCACAACCGCTACTCTCTGTCTTCTCCCTTCCTAACTTAAAAGCTTTCACCTCCACACACTACCTCCACTGTCACTTTCTAACCACACATGCTGATCAACCAGGAGTACTGAGGCACAGGACAATAGTTAAGCTAGAGGGAGAAAATGGGACCTTTGCTGGACACATTTCCATATGACAACCAGGCAGCCTCAGAGTTCCTGATAAACTATAAACGAAAGGACTGAAAGGAAGACAAAAAATCCAGAATTGATGTCAGCAGCTTTCCCAATGACAGAGGCTTTTAAAGTAGCACATTCTCAGTAATTAGTCTCAGAAACTCAATAGTCCCAGGCAATGTTCCTTGGGGGATGCTAGAGCCTGCTCAATATAAAAGGACCTTCCCCAGCACAGCCCACATTTCTGACCTCCTAAGGATGCTAGATAGCCTTTCACATGCAAATCAGTCTCAGTTGATCCACAGGAAGCCATCAGTAGGCTAGAAGAGAGATCTGTGAAAGGTTGTGAAGAGAACTTATTAAAAAGGGAAAGAGTTTCTGTGCAATCAGAGTTTTGTACTATCTGAAACTGTGTGAAAAGTATAATTCTGTATGATAAACTGATACAATATCGTGAGGTTCATACTATGGTTTCCTTCGGGTTCATATGGCCTTCCACAGTGACTTTTGCATAACTCTTAAACCTGTTTCCTTACCATAGAAATGGCACCATGGTCCAGGTGGCTATCTATCATTTAGTTCCAGTAAGGTCTGTTTCTCAAAAGAGATAAAAAGATGCAGTGTTCACATCCACCCATGTCCTGATAATAAACCTTTAAACACCATGACCCTTCTAAGTAACCTATAATGGATGCGTCTACAGTGCACTGCTGGTTAATCTCATAGTCACTGTTAATACTGCTCTTAGTTTGAAAGGGTCTCAATATGTATTTTTTACCACATCAAAAACCACAGAAAGCACCCATGAGTATTAGTACATACATTCAATTTTTCTCTTTTTAAAAAAATTAGTTATTTTATTTACATTTCAAATGTTATCTCCCTTCTGGACCTCCCCTCCTCAAACCCCCTATTCTATACCCCCTCACTCCTGTTTCTATGAAGGAACTCCCCTACTTACCCACCCCCTCCAACCTAGCATTAACTTACTCTGGTTCATGGGGCCTCCACAGGAACAAGGGTCTTGCTTCCCATTGATGCCAGAATAGGCCATCCTCTGCTACATATGCAGTTAGAGCCATGGGTCCCTCCATGTGTACTCTTTGGTTAGTGGTTTAGTCCCTGGGAGCTCTGGGGGTATATTGTTGTTCTTCCTACAAGGTTGCAAACCCGTTCAGCTCCTTCAGTCATTTTCCTAACTCCTCCATTGGGGTCCCCTGGTTGAGTCTGATGTTGGGCCATCAGCATCTGTATTGGTCAGACTCTGGCATAGGTTCTAAGGGGACAGCCATACCAGGCTCCTGTCAGCAAGCAATTCTTAGTATCAGGAATAGTGTCTGGGTTTAGTGTCTGCAGATTGGATGAATCCCTAGGTGGGGCAGTCGCTGGATGGCCTTTCCTTCAGTCTCTGATCCACTCTTTGTCCCTGCATTTCCTTCAGACAGGAACAATTCTGGGTTAATATATTTGAGATAGGTGAGTGGCCCTATCCCTCAACTGGGGGCTATACCTAACCTCCAGATATGGTCTCTCCATGTTCCCTGCTGGGTCCTGGGAGCCTCTTGCTTATATTCAATTATTATAGGGCTAAAATTACTTCTTGATAGGGAGGTGCTTTGTTCATGTACCATGTGACTAAAAATGGAGGGAGCAAAGTGACTTCCCTTACATTCTGTGCTGGTTAGTTTTAGGTAAAATTGACACAATGTACAGTCATTTTAGAAAAGGAATACTCAACTGAGAAAATAACCCCTGCCAGTTTGGCCTCTGTGAAAGCCTGGGTACATTTTCCTCATTGATGATTGACATGGGAAGGTCCTGCTCACTGTGGGAAGTGATGTGCCTGGGCTGGTAGTCCTCAGTGCTATAAGAAAGCAGGTTGAGCAAGCCAGGAAGCAGCACTCCTTTATACCCTTTGCATCGACTCCTGCCTCCAACCGACTGCCCTGTTTTGATGTAAGCAAATAAACCCTGTCCTCATCAAGTTACTTATGGTCATGGTGTTTTGTCACAGACGTAGAAATCCTTACTAAGACAGCGACATGTACAACATATATTTAGAAAGCACCTGCCTGTTTCTTTAAGAAAACAGGGTTTTAGAGTTTGAAAAGAAATAATCACTTTTAGGGATTTTGGTTGGTTGGTTGGTTGATTGGTTGGCTGATTGGTTGGTTTTGGAGGATTTTTTTGTTTTGTTTTTGTATAGACCCTATGGCTAGAAAATAAAAGCCAAAAGGAGAAGCACCTGTGTTAGCAGGCAAGCAAATATTTGCCTTAAAAACAGAAAACAGCTCCCATAACCTTCCATATAGGCATCTTCTATTTTGTTTGAAAGTTTGGTAGGACTATTGCTACAATTACACAATGCAGAAATAACTCAATGAAACTGCCCAGGAACCCCTTATTCAACACTTTGCTTTGCTCTCCCCTTTCTTTGAGGAAATCTGACGTTATAAGCATAACTGGTCCTCTGTGGACTGCTTAAATAATTTAAAGATGCTGAGCCTCATATTCTACAGCCCAAAGATGCTGACATTATTTTAAATTAGGTTTTTACACTTAAAATGTATTGAAGTGCATTTGAGGGAGATGAAGTTTTGCTACCTGTGCTTTTTTTTTTTCCACGAGAACAGTGTTCACCCAGACAGAGTGGGACTAAAACAATATCTCTATGTTTTGTTTCTAATTCTCTACCTCCAGCCAAATGACACGGGCTTGAGGAACAGATAAAAGGACAACCTGGTAAGTTTAGAATGAATTCTGAATGCAAAAGGACTTGTTCACATTTGGTGAAAGTGGCAAAATATTAAGTATTTTCCAAGAAAAGCAAGAGAATGCTCTTATGATGGTCTCACTGCTGGATACGTTCAGGTTTGCTACAACTCAAAGGATGTTTGTTGATACACAAAGCACAGGCAAGTGCCCTCTGAAATGCTGGAAAGGGACCATTGCTTTACCCTGTGGCAATGATTTGAATGGAGTCAGCTCTTTCTCAACAACCCCAAACAGAAAAGATATACCCTCTGCTGGCACTTTATTCTCTGTCTGCATAGGGAGACAGTCAGCTCCATACTGTTTCTATATATAACTGACACACGTGGCTTTGAAGTCCCTAGGTTATATGGATTTGGGTCAGAGGCAAGGCTCAGAGGTGAACTAGGGCTTTCGTCAATAGGTTTTCGTCTATGATCAGCCACATCCCCAGTTACCACACAACTCACACTGGCAAAGCAAAGGGAGAACAGAAAAGATATTTTACTTTGACAAATGGGGACCTAGCCAAATTTTCATAGAGTGAAAAACTGGAGCCCCTGGGAAAAGCAAATGTTTAGAAGTGCTAACCCTTCTGCCCTATCGCCTTCCAAGTGAGTCAGATGGTCACAGCCATATCTGCCAGAAAATCCCATGTTAGTGAGCACGACATAGGTTTCTAGCTCACAAGATACCATGTGCTGGGCATTCAGTAATTCACATCCAAATTTTCTTTTTGTTTGTCCTAATGCCTGGGTTTTGAAGTTGTCTCCCACCCCTTTGTTCTTATCCTGAGCTCTTCTCTATCTGACTGTGTGTCTTTCTGTCTCAGACTGCCCGCTCCTCTCTCTTGTCTTTTCTTGTTCATCAGAGGATTCTCTAAAATCCTAGATCTTTATTTCCTAGAGTGTAGGAATTTGATTATTCTTGAATGGGTCAGGTACGTGGTCACTAATCATAGGTCCAGTATACATAGAGCAAAGCCGACTGCGTATAAAGAAGAGCAATGCCCCTCAGTAAGAATAAATACTAAATCACAGTTTTAATTTTCATTTGCATGATAAAACTAATCACGGCTTTATGCAGTTACTATCAGTTTTTATATTTTCCATAGAGAAAGTTTTGATCATGCCATTTTCCTAGTTTGTATCTGAACTGTTTGTCTTTTGTCCAAAATACTGTATGAACTTTTCCTTTTGGGTTTAGTCTCTTATCAGATATATTATTAGCCAGTCCTTTTTCCTATTCTGTGAGTTATTTTCACAAAAGTTCATTTTAAGTAGAATTAATTTTTTCATTGCTTTTGCTTTTGAAATCAAATCTCAAATCTAAAATTACTTCTGACTCTGACTTGAAATCAATGTGTATATATATACATATATATAATATTTTATATATTTGCCCATGTACTGAGCATTCAATAATTCACTTTTCTTTTTCTTTGTCCTAATGCCTGTGTTTTGAAGTCTCTTTTTCCCCTTTGTTCTTGCTATACATTTCATCTCCCAACTCTTTTGTGTGTGCGTACGTGTGTGTGTGTGTGTGTGTGTGTGTGTGTGTGTTGTGTTGTGTTGTTTAGCGCTTATATTTAGTTTTATGGTATATTTTGAATTTACTTTAGTATAATATTTTAGACATAATAAATTACATACGTTTGCATGTGGTTATCTGATTCTCCCTACCCTAGTTATTAAGAAATAGTTTTTCTTAAGTGTCCTGACATACTTAATACAATTAATTGATCAGAATTTATGGTGGGATGTTTTTGGACTTTGTACTGATCTGCACATTCATTTAGAAATATTTGATGTTGTGTGGTTATGTGTGTTCCTAGGTCTGTGAAAATGTGCCATATGAATTCAAAGGCCTACAAAAATAATGAGGAATCAACTTAAAACTGGAATTACACATATTTGTGAGCCACTCTGTGTGTACTAGGTTCAAACTGTGTCAGCAAAAGGTATTTCTCCAGCCCCCTGCGTGTCCTTTTTCTTTTTTAACCAGTGCAACTCCATAAGTGTGAGACTATGAAAACAGTATTTTGTCAGTTTAAGAAGAGATCCAAAAATTTGCTCCCACTCTTGCTAGAAAACAGGCTTCTTTGACTTCATGACCTCCAGGATGTCAGGAAGCCTATGATTTTGTCTAAACATCGCTGTCTGTAGTATCTTGTTATAGCAATCCCAAAGTGCTAAAACAAAACACTCCCTCATTAGACTTACATCAAAACATTGATCATCCCCAAGGAAAGAAGCTATGAGAAAGCTACTTCCCCTAGTGTGTCTTCACTCACTCACCCTTTTTTATTGCTTTCCCCCCATCCTCTTGGCACATCTATTGTTGTCCTAGTTCAGCTCATTTTTAGTACAACATATTGTTGATTCTTTGTGGGTACAATTTCTTTATATTTTAAATATTATGATCTAATCTGTATGTTTACCACAGCAAAAATATTAAAATTCAATGTTAAACTATTTCTTATAATTATAAAAATGATTCAATTTAACCACATATGCTATTTGACTTGTTTTTTATTTTGTTTGTTGACAGTGTTTCTCTGTGTGTCTCCAGCTATCTTCAAAGTTTCTCTGTAGACTGGGCTTACTTCAAACTTAGAGATCAGCCTCTGCCCCCTGAGTGATGGGAAAACAGGCATTGCTGCCCCTACCACCACCCAGCCTTAATCACATATGTAAAAAAAATTAAAAATGATTGCATTTTATTCCCTTGTGAACCATTAGGAAATTCTAAGGGACATTCAAAAATTCTAACCAACCAACAAACAAACAAAATATTAAAGCTAAGTCAGTCAAGAAAGGGTTGGGAGCTGCAAGAGGGCTGAGAATCGCTCATTAGTTCAGTGTATAACTGTTATAGAGGAGGACCTGAGTTTGAGCTCCAGTGTCCATGTCATGTCGCTCACAACTACCTACAACTGCAGCTATCGGAGATTAAAATCATCTTCGGGCATTCCCAGGGCCCTGCACTCACATAAACACACACAAACACACACAGACAAGAGCACGCATACACATAATGGAAAATAAACACAAACTTAAAAAGATGTTGAAATTGATTTAAAAAATAAATAACAAAAGCAGAACTAATAGCGAGGGCAATTAGTTCAGCACCCAGGCTGGTCCATCCCTTGGCCTTGTGACTCAACATTGTCCTCTACAAAACTCACGTGTGACAACTGCCCAAAACTTAATTATTAAAACTTTCGTAATACTTAAATATGCTCGCGATGTTGTTTTATGATGCATGCACAGCTTCTTGAACACATCCAGCCTGTGATGCATAACTGCGGTTAAACAGAAAATTACCTCTAAGACATTAACTAAAAGAGAAGTATTGAAAGGATATATAAAATGTTATGTATTTGTCTTAAACATCAATGGCTGTGAAGACACCATGACCTTGGCAACTCTTATAGAGGGAAGCATTGAATTGGAGCTAACCTACACTCTCAGAAGTTTAGTCCATAATCATTATGGCCGAAAGCATGACAGACTACAGACAGACATGATGCTGGAGAAGGAACGGAGAGTTCTACATCTGTATTTTCGAACACCAGGAAGTGAACTAGCTTGAGCCTCTGAGACTTCAAAGCCTACCCACTTAGTCAAGTACCTTATCCAACAAAGCCACAGCTACTCCAAGACCACACCTCCTAATATTGCTAGTCCTTATGGCCCTACTGGGAAATTTTCTTTCAAACCATCACAATATTCTTTCATTTTGCAGGTTACTGACTTCACACTAGCCATTTACCTAAAGTTAGCCTTTCTCTTGATACTTCTATCTTAATCTCAATGTCCAGCTCAAAAAATATACTTATTGTCTAGTGTCCATACAAGGTTCAAATATATTTTGTAACTTGACTTTTTATTGTTTTAATGATAAGGTTGTTAACTATGATATATTTCAACTACTGTTTTCCTTAACAGTTATGCTTCTTTGAGTCTTATTCATGAATTTTTACTTAACCTTTAAATCAGTGGTTTTCAAACTGGAGATCAAGGCCTCATGGCAATTGAATGAATCTTTCACAGGAGTGGCCTACAACCATCAAAAACACAGATATTTACATTATAATGTATAACAGTAGCAAAATTAAACTTATGAGGTAGCAACAATATAATTTTATAGCTGGGGGTCACCATAACATGCAATAAAGAATTGTAGCATTAGAAAGCTTAGAATCACTGCTTTAAATGATGAAGATATTGTCAAAGTCAAATCTATAAACTTATACTTGCATTATATTTCACATATTTTCAGTAGATTTTTATCAATGGTGTGTGACTTACAACTAATTTTTTTTATTTTGACATGCAAAATTTTCCTAGTTTCCTTTATACTACAGATACTCTTTTCTACTCTTCCTCAGTGTCAACTGTTTGTACTCACAAGTACCCACAGATGTGCTTATACTTCTGGGCTCGACTGTGGTACAATGATTTATTCTTCCAATTGAAATGCCAAATATTTCCTGTTTATGCTTTCATAATTTTTAAATTTGCCAAGGAAGCTTTAAATCATGCTTCTTTCACACAGTTACTTGCCTTATGTATGTTGGAACTTTATCTAAAAATATTATCAAATCCACAGCATGACAAGTCCCAACTGAAAAAGTAAAACTTAATATTTTTACTGGGAATTATACTAACTTTTATTAAGGAACTGTTTTCATAATGTTGAGCTTTCCCAATGTTGAGCACATTGAAAGTCTCCATTTCTCTAGCATTCTTCTATATCTCTGAATAAATTGAGAAATTTAATCTAACATGCTGCTGTTGAATATTGCATATGCTATTGGTGTTTTAGCTTATTTTAATTAACATTAATTTAAATATTATATCACTTTGAATATACTGCCTATCACTTTTAATCATTTTATGAAATACAATGAGTATACCTTGCCATGGTTCATTTGTGGGTGTCAGGGAATAACTCAGAGGTGTCAGATATCTTCTTTAACCATTTGTTTCCCAGGATCAACTCATCAGGGTCATCAGGGTTAGCAGCAAGTACCTTTACTCAATTTGACTTTGCCATTTTGCCAGCTTTATATTTTCTAATATTAATAGTACCTCTAAATAATTAGAAGTTATTCATGTTCATTTTGAAAAAGAACAGAATGTTTCTTTAGACTATTCCATTAACTAGATAGGAAAATAACGCTTCTAGAACTTTATACACTCCATAAAGCCAGTACCCTGATATAAAAACCTACAATAACACAGCATAAAAAGAAAACTGAAGGCCTGTATCCCTGATAAACATAAAGAAACTAAGCCTTCAGTAAAATACATGAAAACATAATTCAATAGCACACCGAAATGATCGTGCACATTGACCAAGTTGGTTTAACCCTATGGATAACAAAGATGGTTCAATATAGGCAGTTGGTAAACAGAAACAGGATCACAGATTAATATCATCTAATCATCTCCACAGATGAAAAATAATAACCTTTTTCTACATATCATTTATTTTTCATATTCTTATTTGCATTTTAAATAAATTATCCCCCTTTCCAGTTTTCCCTCCCCAAACCTCCTATCCCCTCCCCAAACCCCTATCTCTATGAGGGTGCTCCCCAACCCATCCACCCACTCCTGCCTCAGTGTCATTGCATTTCACTATGCTAGGGCATCAAGTCTCCAAAGGACCAAGGGGTCTCCCCTCCCATTGATGCCAGTTAATGCCATCATCTGCTACATATCCAGATGGAACCATGGGTCCTCCCATGTGTACTTTGTACTTGGTGGTTTCGTCCCTGGGAACTTTGGGGTGTCTGGTTGGTTGATACTGTTGTTTTTCCTATGGGGTAGCAAACCCCTTCAGCTCCTTCAGTCCTTGTCCTAACTCCTCCACTGGGGTCCCTGCGCTCAGTCTGATTTTCAGCACCCCTTCATGATAACAGTCTTGAGTAAAATACTCATATAATAAACAGAAAGAAGGCTTTATGTACTAAACCATAACTAGTATCACATTGAATGAATTTCCTCTAAAACTGTAAATAAGACAAGAGTTTCCAATCTCCTTAGTATTATTCAAAATCATTCTTGAGATTTTTAACAAGAGTAATAAGATAGAGAATAAAAGGTACAAAAACAAAAAAACAGAAAGAAAAGAAAAAGTGCTATTATTTCTGTTTATAGATTGTGTTGTTTCTGTATTTACAAACCTTTATCACCTACCAAAATATTCGTAAAAATGAGCAATGCAGCAAAGTCACAGGATGTAAAACCAGCATACACGAATCGTCACATTTTCCTTAGACTAATAATTAACATGAAAAAATAATCAGGGAAACAAAACAGAAGGTGCTGATTTGAGGAGATAAGTAAATATAGGAAGGGAAGGGAAGAGAAGAAGATGTGGGGGTGAACATTATTTAAGGTGCTTGCTTGCATGTGTGAAATTGTAATGATTAACACCGTCATTTGTGAATAATATATTCTAATAAAATAGAGATAGGAAGATGCAATACTGCAGAATGCAGTTTAGAGAGGACCTCCTGACAGTAGTATGGGCTTCAGCAGTAGCAGGATGAGAAGATGCTTATTGTTTGCATGGGGAAGGGTTATACCTGAACATCAGAATCACTACAAAACTGGATACATCTAAACCTATTGTACATGTTTTTGTTTTTTCCTTAATTTTAAGGGCATCATACCGTCCATGAAACTCACAGCACCAACCTCGGCTGTTGGTCTCCACATACAACTTTAATGATTTTGTGCATGTCTTGTTCGGTGGGAAGCTAGGTAGGGGTGACACACAAGTGCTGAGGGTTATAAGTGTGGTAACACCTCAGGCTAACTGCAGTAGATGAAGCTGGATCTTTGAAGCTACAGTGACAGTAGCCAAGTTCTAGTCCAGGGATGATCCCATAGTTTCTAACACAGGATGTATCGTCAATTGTAGCTGTAGATATTTTATTTTTATTTTAATTCCTCCCTTGATATTACAACTGTTTTAAATAATTCTCTAATTGATTTTATGTGTTCATGTTTTCTTTGATCTGTTTTGTCAATTTCCCCCCTTTTTTTCCTCTTGCCTGAGCTAACCTTGAATTTAAAACAGTAAATAGTGGCCTTGTTGTAGGTCATTTAGATCCTTTTATATTTCCCTACTACAAAAGGATTAACATCTCCCTTACTTTAGGACATAATTTTACTTTTTTACTTTTTAATATGCTGCAACTTACCAGGATTTGACAGGAATGAAATACCCAAACACACACACACACACACACACACACACACACACACACACACACACACAATTACTTTTAAATTGCACCATTTTATGTACATTTACTGATGAAACAGAAGTTCCACGTTCTCTCATTTTGTTATTCTGGTTGGAATACAGGCGAGAGGTGACATGGCTCACTAAGATTCTAGCACATTTGCACCTTATCTTTTTAATCATTTTTTAATAGTTCAGCTTTTCTCTAACACTTTTTTAAAAATCTTTATTTCTTAAAAACCATACCAATTTTTTTGTTGACTCAACACTCTTATTATTACTGACATAGTGTTTAAATTTGTGGAATCGTCTAATTTGTTCCCTTTATTTTATTGACCATTTAACATACATAACAATTCATTTTCTTTGTTCTTCTGTAACTTTTCCAGCTGTGCTTTCTATTCATGTCTTTTCTTCCTTCTATGCCTATAAATTTTACAGTATTTCAGTGAATTTTGCTATCATCCCTAATGAAGCCTCTATTACTCCACTACTTAAAATGAATAATAACTACAGGTATTTTCCCCTCTAGAACCCTTTTCTTACTCTGTTTTTTTTCTTACTTTGTTTTTTTCTCCCAGTTCGGAATAAGCAGCTTCAAAATTGAGATTTTAGCTTAACAGAGCAATCTGAGATCCAAAGAGCAAATACTTACCACACTTCAGAAAGCATGTGTACACTGGAATATTAAAGTGTCATCCTTTATAAACGCCTAGAGAAGGTTGTCATAATAATACATACTGGAATTAAGAGAGTCAGAAGCTGCATGCAGCCCTGAATCCTGAAGATTCAACACCCACTTGAGCAGGCATGTCCAGGGCACAGACTTCTCATCCTTAATGAGCAGCAAGCACAAAGGCCAGCCCTATTTCTGAAAAAAAAAAGGAAAGGAAAGGGAATAGAAAACGCTACCTATCTAGCTGAAGAAGTAAGGTGAAAGCGCCTTTCTTCTGGAAATGGGTAAAAATAGATTTATCTGTTAGAAATTAGAAACCCAAGAAGATGTCTACTGTAGAGTTGAAACTAGATAAAAACCACCTGCAGTTTCCTTAAAATTCAGACCCTGGTTCAGTAGGGCTCAAGATACTGCAATTCCAAGAGGCTCATGCACAAGCAGCGAGTGAGGCTATGTCTGAACTCTACTCTTGGCAAACAGAGAATTAGCAAAAAGATTACTGTAAGAGCTCATCTGCAGGAAGATAAACTTGTACAAGCAAATGTCAAACCACCTCCTAGGACTCTCAGGGGATCCAGTGCAAACTTTAGGTTTTTTTTTTTTTTTTATCCAGCTTGAATTCAGAAGCAAAATAACAGAACACAATAGAATATGTTCAGCTCGTATATTAGCATTCTATCATTGGAGCATCTTAACCCACAGAGAAAAATGGGCATTTTGACGAATGCCTTTGAGGGATTAGTCTATATCTGATAGGCCCTGTGGCTTTTGATGAGGTAAGACATCGCCGCAGCTGAACGTGACAAAAAGTGCTCACCATGTGGTTGGGGAGAAAGGTAAAGGGAGAAGAGAAATGAATGGGAAGAACATGGTGAGAATAAGATAGAGCGGTCCACTGTCCCTTAAATACATGATCCATGACCACAGGGTTGCCAACTATGCTCACTTTCTTATCATTGCCACCACTTCCCAATGCTGATAACTTGGAACCAAGCCTTTAATATGTTATCATTGGAGAAGAGTCCAGATGCAGGCTAGAACATCAGGCCTAGCATTGCTAAAACATGGAAAGTAAATCAAATTGAAAGAATTTGTTGATGAGCATTTGATCTATAGAAAGGTGAAAGAGGGAGCAAAAATATAAGGCATTAAAAGATGGTATCATAAAACAAGACACTTGCATTTAAAAACCAGTATAATTGTTAGTGACATTACATATAGTCCTTGAGAATTCAGTTCTTGATTTTTGACTTGAGAGTCTTATTCAACAAATAAATAAGGATGATGCGAGTATGAGATTATCAAGAAAAATTAACTTGGACATGTAATGGACTTTTTCTTAAGTATAAGAATAGATTCCTAATGGACCTGGACCTGGATTTTTAATAGAAGGCCCAAGAGTGTATTTCAGAATACCTATAAGTAAAGTTATGGGATTGCTGACTTGTTTTAAAATATATAAAAGAAGGGGCAAATAAGTCAGTATTATATACAGGGTCTTAAGTTGATGCTGAGCTGTGTTTAGAAAGAATCTTAGAATAAGAGAGAGAGAAGACAGAAAGGAAAAGTATTTAGTATTCTTGGAAAGTTATTTAGATTTCACAAAGGTCAAAAGAAGACACTTTCTAGATAACGAGATGGAGGCTGTTGTTGTTGTTGTTGCTGCTGCTGCTGCTGCTGCTGTTGTTGTTGTTTAAGAATCAAGAGGTTTTTTTACTTCTCATCCTTTACTTTGTGTTTTGGAGTATTGTTTGCACTTTCTAAATGAAATATCTTTAAAGTGAGACCTGTGATTAAGCACAAAATTTATTTAGTGTGCAGGTTAATTGCTATACTTTTAGTGAGCGTTTGTTTCAGCTATGACACTCCATATATAGACCTAACTGTCTGTTTTATGTCAGGTAGAAACATTCCTCTTGGTTTTTGAAGACTTTGAGTTTTGTACATTGTGGTTTGAGATCCTTTTATTTTCATTTATTCTTTAATCTTTTTTACAGTACATATTTTATCCCCCTCCCAGTCCACCCTCCAATTGTTCCACATCCCATACCTCCTTTCCCCCTTTCTCAAAAAGGATGACCCCACTCACTCCCACCACACCAGACCTCCCCACTCCCTGGGGCCCCAAATCTCTCAATGGTTAGGTGAATCTTCTCTGCCTGAGTCCATACCTGGCAGTCTTCTGCTGTATAGGGGTTGGGGGGCCTCATATCCGCTGGTTTATGCTACCTGGTTGGTGGTTCAGTGTCTGAGTGATCCTGGGGACCAGGCTAGCTGAGACTGCTACTCTTCTGATAGGGTTGCCCTCCTTCTCAGCTTCTTCCAGTTTTTCCCTACTTCAACCACAGGGGTCACCAGGTTTAAAATACTTAAACCAAGTACAAAATCTGAACTTGTTTCCATAAACACTTTGTGATATACCATTGGCTATTACATGTGTTGTAAGATACAGAGAAAATATTGATAGTCTGACCAATTGGTACACCATAGGCATTTAGGGAATTGGACAGGGTATTTCAGAAAAATAGTGTCCTAGAGATACAGATTTGTACATTCAGCATTCAGCCAAGAGTTCCTCTCACTGTAGATGGTGACTTTCTCCATGCCATGTAGCACACACGTGTATAGTGCCCTAAATTTTGAAAAGGAAAGGGGGTACAACTTTTCTCCAAAATCTTTCCAATGGCTATTTGTTATGAAAATAATATCTGTGCCCTGACGGTACTAGTTTATGCAGGTTGGATT
Organism: Rattus norvegicus; assembly: GCF_021556685.1. NCBI lineage: Eukaryota > Metazoa > Chordata > Mammalia > Rodentia > Muridae > Rattus > Rattus norvegicus. Next base: position 229,534,792 of record NC_141534.1, on the reverse strand, counting down.
TGTAACCCTATAATAAAATACTAGTTAAGCTATCTACCATGAAGGGTGAATCCAGGTGGCAATGAAAAATAAAACCTAGAGTTTGAAGAATAGGCACATTTCTGTGATTCGTCAATATTTCTAATGTTACCACTTAGAACAGATTTCTGTAAAATGAGCCTGGTAACACAGAAATGAAAAGTAGTAAATGACTATTAAACTTCTGATTACCATGACAATGTAGGAAATAGTTTTAGAACTATTTTAGGTGTGTGTGTGTGTGTGTGTGTGTGTGTGTGTGTGTGTGTGTATTTTTATGAATTTGCATGTGTCCAAAGTATAATACTTGAGAGTGACTCTAACAAAAATGTTTTCTGCTAACAAAGCACATATCCACTAAAGATAACCACTTCACTAAGGTGTAGAAGGAAATTTCTTGTCTTTTATACCATATAGTCTAAACTAAAGTGTTATATTAAGAAACTTAAACAAAAAGGGTGGCGCAGATCTTCCTGGTTGCTGCCACCACGGAGAGCTCATAAGCAGGCCCCACCAGCAAACTTGAGCCTCAGGACCACAGGTAAGACCAACTTTTCTGCTGCAAGCGAACTGCCTGGTGAACTCAAGACACACAGAGGCAAAATTCCTCTAGGACCGGACACTTCCGGTATTTAGCGGGGGGGAGGGGGAGTCCCAAACCAGCGGATCCCTGCCTGCAGCAGCTCTCTGCTCCCAAACCCCATGAGAGAGAGACCTCACCGCCTGGTGAGGGGGGCACTCCTGAGGCTGCAGAGCGGAAGAGACCACCAACACTGCCCTCCCCTGCCCACATCCCTGGCCCAAGAGGAAACTGTATACAGCCTCTGGGTTCCCTTAGAGGAGGGCCCAGGAGCAGCAGATCCACTGCCTCTGAAACACCTCCAGAACCTGAAGGGACCTACCAGATAAACAGTTCTCTGCACCCAAATCCCGTGGGAGGGAGAGCTAAACCTTCAGAGAGGCAGACATGCCTGGGAAACCAGAAGAGACTGCACTCTGCACACATCTCGGATGCCAGAGGAAAAAACCAAACACCATCTGGAACCCTGGTGCACAGAAGCTCCCGGAAAGGACGGCACAGATCTTCCTGGTTGCTGCCGCCACGGAGAGCTCATAGGCAGCACCCCACGAGCAAACTTGAGCCTCAGGACCAGAGGTAAGACCAACTTTTCTGCTGCAAGCGACCTGCCTGGTGAACTCAAAACACAGGCCCACAGGAACAGCTGAAGACCTGTAGATAGGAAAAATTGCACGCCCGAAAGCAGAACACTCTGTCCCCATAACTGGCTGAAAGAAAACAGGAAAACAGGTCTACAGCATTCCTGAAACACAGGCTTATAGGACAGTCTAGTCACTGTCAGAAATAGCAGATCAAAGTAACACTAGAGATAATCTGATGGCGAGAGGCAAGCACAGGAACCCAAGCAACAGAAACTAAGATTACATGGCATCATCGGAGCCCAATTCTACCACCAAAGCAAACACGGAATATCCAAACACACCAGAAAAGCAAGATCTAGTTTGAAAATCATATTTGATCATGATGCTGGAGGACTTCAAGAAAGACGTGAAGAACTCCCTTAGAGAACAAGTAGAAGCCTACAGAGAGGAATCGCAAAAATCCCTGAAAGATTTCCAGGAAAACATAAATAAACAAGTAGAAGCCCATAGAGAGGAGTCACAAAAATCCCTGAAAGAATTCCAGGAAAATACAATCAAACAGTTGAAGGAATTAAAAATGGAAATAGAAGCAATCAAGAAAAAACACATGGAAACAACCCTGGATATAGACAACCAAAAGAAGAGACAGGAGCTGTAGATATGAACTTCACCAACAGCATACAAGAGATGGAAGAGAGAATCTCAGGAGCAGAAGATTCCATAGAAATCATTGACTCAACTGTCAAAGATAATGTAAAGCAGAAAAAGCTACTGGTCCAAAACATACAGGAAATCCAGGACTCAATGAGAAGATCAAACCTAAGGATAATAGGTATAGAAGAGAGTGAAGACTCCCAGCTCAAAGGACCAGTAAATATCTTCAACAAAATCATAGAAGAAAACTTCCCTTACCTAAAGATCCTGGACAGATGTCATACAGACCCTAAGGGAACACAAATGCCAGCCCAGGTTACTGTATCCTGCAAAACTCTCAATTAACATAGATGGAGAAACCAAGATATTCCATGACAAAACCAAATTTATACAATATCTTTCTACAAATCCAGCACTACAAAGAATAATAAATGGTAAAGCCCAACATAAGGAGGCAAGCTATACCCTAGAAGAAGCAAGAAACTAATCGTCTTGGCAACAAAACAATGAGAAGAAAAGCACACAAACATAACCTCACATCCAAATATGAATATAACAGGAAGCAATAATCACTATTCCTTAATATCTCTCAACATCAATGGCCTCAACTCCCCAATAAAAAGACATAGATTAACAAACTGGATATGAAATGAGGACCCTACATTGTGCTGCCTACAGGAAACACACCTCAGAGACAAAGACAGACACTACCTCAGAGTGAAAGGCTGGAAAACAACTTTCCAAGCAAATGGTCGGAAGAAGCAAGCTGGAGTATCCATTCTAATAGCAAATAAAATCAATTTTCAACTAAAATTCATCAAAAAAGATAAGGAAGGACACTTCATATTCATCAAAGGAAAAATCCACCAAGATGAACTCTCAATCCTAAATATCTATGCCCCAAATACAAGGGCACCTACATACGTAAAAGAAACCTTACTAAAACTCAAAACACACATTGCACCTCACACAATGATAGTAGGAGATTTCAACACCCCACTCTCATCAATGGACAGATCATGGAAACAGAAATTAAACAGAGATGTAGACAGACTAAGAGAAGTCATGAGCCAAATGGACTTAACAGATATTTATAGAACATTCTATACTAAAGCTAAAGGATATACCTTCTTCTCAGCTCCTCATGGTACTTTCTCCAAAATTGACCATATAATTGGTCAAAAAACGGGCCTCAACAGGTACAGAAAGATAGAAATAATCCCATGCGTGCTATCAGACCACCACGCCCTAAAACTGGTCTTCAATAATAATAAGGGAAGAATGCCCACATATACGTGGAAATTGAACAATGCTCTACTCAATGATAACCTGGTCAAGGAAGAAATAAAGAAAGAAATTAAAGACTTTTTAGAATTTAATGAAAATGAAAGTACAACATACCCAAACTTATGGGACACAATGAAAGTTGTGCTAAGAGGAAAACTCATAGCGCTGAGTGCCTGCAGAAAGAAACAGGAAAGAGCATATGTCAGCAGCTTGACAGCACACCTAAAAGCTCTAGAACAAAAAGAAGCAAATACACCCAGGAGGAGTAGAAGGCAGGAAATAATCAAACTCAGAGCTGAAATCAACCAAGTAGAAACAAAAAGGACCATAGAAAGAATCAACAGAACCAAAAGTTGGTTCTTTGAGAAAATCAACAAGATAGATAAACCCTTAGCCAGACTAACGAGAGGACAAAGAGAGTGTGTCCAAATTAACAAAATCAGAAATGAAAAGGGAGACATAACTATAGATTCACAGGAAATTCAAAAAATCATCAGATCTTACTATAAAAGCCTATATTCAACAAAACTTGAAAATCTTCAGGAAATGGACAATTTCCTAGACAGATACCAGGTACCGAAGTTAAATCAGGAACAGATAAACCAGTTAAACAACCCCATAACTCCTAAGGAAATAGAAGCAGTCATTAAAGGTCTCCCAACCAAAAAGAGCCCAGGTCCAGACGGGTTTAGTGCAGAATTCTATCAGACCTTCATAGAAGACCTCATACCAATATTATCCAAACTATTCCACAAAATTGAAACAGATGGAGCACTACCGAATTCCTTCTATGAAGCCACAATTACTCTTATACCTAAACCACACAAAGACCCAACAAAGAAAGAGAACTTCAGACCAATTTCCCTTATGAATATCAACGCAAAAATACTCAATAAAATTCTGGCAAACCGAATCCAAGAGCACATCAAAACAATCATCCACCATGATCAAGTAGGCTTCATCCCAGGCATGCAGGGATGGTTTAATATACGGAAAACCATCAACGTGATCCATTATATAAACAAACTGAAAGAACAAAACCACATGATCATTTCATTAGATGCTGAGAAAGCATTTGACAAAATTCAACACCCCTTCATGATAAAAGTCCTGGAAAGAATAGGAATTCAAGGCCCATACCTAAACATAGTAAAAGCCATATACAGCAAACCAGTTGCTAACATTAAACTAAATGGAGAGAAACTTGAAGCAATCCCACTAAAATCAGGGACTAGACAAGGCTGCCCACTCTCTCCCTACTTATTCAATATAGTTCTTGAAGTTCTACCAGAGCAATCAGACAACAAAAGGAGGTCAAGGAGATACAGATTGAAAAGAAGTCAAAATATCACTATTTGCAGATGATATGATAATATATTTAAGTGATCCCAAAAGTTACACCAGAGAACTACTAAAGCTGATAAACAACTTCAGCAAAGTTCTGGGTATAAAATTAACTCAAATAAATCAGTAGCCTTCCTCTACACAAAAGAGAAACAAGCTGAGAAAGAAATTAAGGAAATGACACCCTTCATAATAGACCCAAATAATATAAAGTACCTCGGTGTGACTTTAACCAAGCAAGTAAAATATTTGTACAATAAGAACTTCAAGACTCTGAAGAAAGAAATTGAAGAAGACCTCAGAAGATGGAAAGATCTCCCATGGTCATAGATTGGCAGGATTAATATAGTAAAAATGGCCATTTTACCAAAAGCGATCTACAGATTCAATGCAATCCCCATCAAAATACCAATCCAATTCTTCAAAGAGCTAGACAGAACAATTTGCAAATTCATCTGGAATAACAAAAAACCCAGGATAGCTAAAACTATCCTCAACAATAAAAGGACTTCAGGGGGAATCACTATCCCTGAACTCAAGCAGTATTACAGAGCAATAGTGATAAAAACTGCATGGTATTGGTACAGAGACAGACAGATAGACCAATGGAACAGAATTGAAGCCCAGAAATGAACCCACACACCTATGGGCACTTGATTTTTGACAAAGGAGCCAAAACCATCCAATGGAAAAAAGATAGCATTTTCAGCAAATGGTGCTGGTTCAACTGGAGGTCAACATGTAGAAGAATGCAGATCGATCCATGCTTATCACCCTGTACAAAGCTTAGGTCCAAGTGGATCAAGGACCTCCACATCAAACCAGATACACTCAAAGTAATAGAAGAAAATCTAGGGAAGCATCTGGAACACATGGGCACTGGAAAAAATTTCCTGAACAAAACACCAATGGCTTATGCTCTAAGATCAAGAATCGACAAATGGGATCTCATAAAACTGCAAAGCTTCTGTAAGGCAAAGGACACTGTGGTTAGGACAAAACAGCAACCAACAGATTGGGAAAAGATCTTTACCTATCCTACAACAGATAGAGGCCTTATATCCAAAATATACAAAGAACTCAAGAAGTTAGACCGCAGGGAGATAAATAACCCTATTAAAAAATGGGGTTCAGAGCTAAACAAAGAATTCACAGCTGAGGAATGCCGAGTGGCTGAGAAACACCTAAAGAAATGTTCAACATCTTTAGTCATAAGGGAAATGCAAATCAAAACAACCCTGAGATTTCACCTCACACCAGTGAGAATGGCTAAGATCAAAAACTCAGGTGACAGCAGATGCTGGCGAGGATGCAGGGAAAGAGGAACACTCCTCCATTGTTGGTGGGATTGCAGACTGGTACAACCATTCTGGAAATCAGTCTGGAGGTTCCTCAGAAAATTGGACATTGAACTGCCTGAGAATCCAGCTATACCTCTCTTGGGCATATACCCACAAGATGCCTCAACATATAAAAAAGACACATGCTCCACTATATTCATAGCAGCCTTATTATAATAGCCAGAAGCTGGAAAGGACCCAGATGCCCTTCAACAGAGGAATGGATACAGAAAATGTGGTACATCTACACAATGGACTATTACTCAGCTATCAAAAACAATGACTTTATGAAATTCGTAGGCAAATGGTTGGAACTGGAAAATATCATCCTAAGTGAGGTAACCGAATCACAGAAAAACACACATGGTATGCACTCATTGATAAGTGGCTATTAGCCCAAATGCTTGAATTACCCTAGATCCCTAGAACAAACGAAACTCAAGACAGATGATCAAAATGTGAATGCTTCACTCCTTCTTTAAAAGGGGAACAAGAATACCCTTGGCAGGGAAGGGAGAGGCAAAGATTAAAACAGAGACTGAAGGAACACCCATTCAGAGCCTGCCCCACATGTGGCCCACACATATACAGCCATCCAATTAGACAAGATGGATGAAGCAAAGTAGTGCAGGCTGACAGGAGCCAGATGTAGATCTCTCCCGAGAGACACAGCCAGAATACAGCAAACACAGAGGCGAATGCCAGCAGCAAACCACTGAACTGAGAATAGGACCCCCGCTGAAGGAATCAGAGAAAGAACTGGAAGAGCTTGAAGGGGCTCGAGACCCCATATGTACAGCAATGCCAAGCAACCAGAGCTTCCAGGGACTAAGCCACTACCTAAAGACTATACGTGGACTGACCCTGGACTCTGACTTCATAGGTAGCAATGAATATCCTAGTAAGAGCACCAGTGGAAGGGGAAGCCCTGGGTCCTGCTAAGACTGAACCCCCAGTGAACTAGATTGTTGGGGGGAGGGAGGCAATGGGGGTTGATGGGGAGGGGAAGGGATTAGGGGGATGATTGCCTGGAAACTGGGAAAGGGAATAACACTCGAAATGTATATAAGAAATACTGAAGTTAATAAAAAAAAAAGAAAGAAACTTAAATAATGTGATCCTATAGGGCACTTTAGAAAGTGTTCTATGATTTATGGTTATTTAAGGGGTGGGGAGGTAGCTTTGAGAACTAACATGTTCTCAAAATAAAACATTTTTTTAATATAATGCTGTTCTCTTTAAAAGAGGAGAAGGGAGACAGTAAGTTCACGTGTATTTTTATTGTGCTTATAGCTAAATCAGAAGTAGTTTTGCAAAGGTCATGAACTTTAGAGATAGAAAAAAAAAGAAAAAGAAAAAAGCTCACACTATCCCAACTAGCCTGCTCATTGTATCAGCAAAAACTTTAGCCATTTCTATTGCTGTTCAGTTTGATAACCTTATCCACAGTTCACATGTAGAAATCACAGTGTGTTACACCTCCCAAATGCTGCACACATAGATAAAAATAAAATCCAGACTCTCATCCCGACCTTAACACACTTTGTCTTTTGAGTCTTATCCCAAACTTAGTTGGCTAAATTTCTTGTTTTTTTGAGGTGTTTAAAAAGGATTTTTTTTATATTTAGGGGAGGATAAAACAGGTGGCTGTTCCTACCAAAGCTGGAATATGTGTAGGCTGTAGATGGAATTCAAGCAGAGGATGCCACTCAAAACATGAGGTAGGATTTCAGGAAAACTACAGGGTACCTACTAATGTGGCCAGTAGCCAAAGACTTTTATGGAAACCCTGTAGTGCCTGTTCCCATAATCCAATTTGCCAAGGTTTTGTAGGTTAAGTTCTGTAAACATAGTAGATGAAAAACTATGCTGTTTCTCTTTTGAAAAATTTGAATTTAAGTGGTTTTGATTATTATTATTATATTCAAATAATAATTGAATATGAATTCATACTTAACATAAGATTACATTCTATTCTTTATGAAAATCTCTATGACCATGAAAAATGTTTTGGAGAAAGGAGACAAGAAGTTCTAGTTCTGTTATATTTAACCTCCACTACATCATTAATAAAAAAATAGTGAGGTTCAGATCTTTAATCGGCTACCTCAATATGACATTGATAAATGGAATTGAGAACTTTAGGCCTCTTCAGTTTGAAGATCTTTCAACCTCAGGTTCAAAGCACATATTGCTTGTCAAATACTGTGAGGTTAGTATTCTGACAGACACAACTAAGAAGAGTGCACAATTAAACAGAAAGGCTGGAAAGGTGGTGCCAAGACTGTACATGTTGCGTGTTTTCCTGTCAAAAGTAATTTTTCATACCTCTCTGTGTCTTCCCATGCTTTTACTTCTGCTTTTTACAATTTATTTCATATGTAATTGAATTTCCTTGTGAGACTATAAGCAGCCAGGAAGATAATTACTTGTTTATTTTAAAAGTTGGGTGAGATAATTTGTGTGGTTTCTTCTAGAAATGTCCATACACTATAATATCTTGTCAAAATAAGATCCTTGGTCTTGGAAATTTTATGTACAAGAAGGAAAGAAGGAGACAAAGAATAGGAAGTGAGGGAAAATGCCTATATATGACAAAAATGTAGTAGGAAACAGAGATGGAAAAGTCAATAGAACTTTGACGTGAAATATTAACATGAAATTAAAGTATATATTAGCTTTATTTCATAAGCTAAGAATGCCCTCTAAGGGCATAAGCAAATTAGGGAGAAACTTCTCAGCAGCTGGTGTCCCTCAGCTTAGGAAAAAGCATGATGTAACCATAACTCTGGGTCCAGAATGAATTTTGATAAAACGGGGAAATATTTTCTTCTTGAAACTTTTTCATTTTTTATGGTGAATATGTATATGTATATAAATATACCTATATTTGGATTTTTATTTATTTATTTACATTTCAAATGTTATCCCCTTTCCTGGTTTCTTCTCCACAAACCCCCTACTCCATACCCCCCTCCCCCTGTTTCTATGTGGGTGCCCTTCAAGCCACCCATTCACTACCATGTCACTGCTCTGGCATTCCTCTACACTGGGGCATCGAGCCTTCACATGGCCAAGGACCTCTTCTCCCACTGATGCCAGATAAGCAGCTGGAGCCATGAAAACCGCTTCAGCTCCTTCAGTCCTTTCCCTAGTTCTTCCCCAGGCTCAGTACAATGTTTGGTTGCCAACATCCATATCTGTATTTGTCATGCTCTGTCAGAGCTTCTCAGGAAACAGCTATTAACAGGTTCCTGGCAGCAAACACTTCTTGGTACCCACAATAGTGTCTGGGTTTGGTAACTGTATATGGGAAGGATCCCCAGGTGGGGCAGTCTCTAGATGGCCTTTCCTTTAGTCTTTGCTACACACTTTGTCCTCATACTTCCTTTAGACAAGAACAATTTGGGTTAAAAATTTGGAGATGAGTGAGTGACCCCATCCTCCAACCTTGCCTAACCTCTGGATATAGTCTCTACAGGTTCTCCCACCCCTTTGTTAGCATTTCAACTAATCTCATCCCTATTGATTTCTGAGAGTCTCTTGCTTTCCTGGCATCTGGGACTTTCTGATGGCTAACCTCAGTTCCCCACTCCCCATTGTTTCACACTTTTGTTCAATTTCCTGACTCTCTGAATATCATCGCTGTCTCCTCCTATACCTGATCGTGCTCCCCTTTTTCCCCTCCCCACCTCTTCTTCCCAAGTCCCTCCCACCCTCTGTGTCCTGTTTTTTGCTCCCCCTTCTAAGAAGGACTGAAGCGTTCACACCTTGGTCTTCCTTCTTCTTAAGCTTCATAAGGTTTGCGAGTTTTATCATGGGTATTACGAGCTTTTTGCCTAATATCCACTTATAACTGAGTATATATCATGTGTGTTCTTTTGTTTTTGATGATAATCAGAGCACCTCAGAAGACTGAAGACTGTTGGCAAGCCTGAGCCAAGTCATGACTAATCAGGGAAAATTGATGACCTTCTTAAAATAAGTCCAGAGCATTTGAGGTTCTGTCTCTAAAGAATTCTTTTACTCTTGTTTCAGCTCACATAATGAGTGAACCAACAGCTTTATAAAGGAGTCTGTCCTTGGGAAACTATCACCTCTGAGATGACTAGCATACATGCACATACACATTCTTATAGCCTTTTGTATCTGTGCACATGGACAAGCACTGATAGATAGCCTAGGCCTAGCCCCTTTCAGACAGTACAGCTCAAGGTATCTGCTTTTTTTAATTGTGCTTTTAATTAAGGAAGAGGAAAAAACATGTCATGTTTTAATGAAAGTCAAATTGATCACTACCTTCAAGCATCCCCTACAATACTCCCATTTGGATGTATACAGCTTTCTTTCTTTCTTTCTTTCTTTCTTTCTTTCTTTCTTTCTTTCTTTCTCTCTCTCTCTCTTCCTTTCTTTCTTTCTTTCTTTTCTTTTCTTTCTTGTTGTTCTTAGTTTTTATACTTTCTCAGACAAAAATTACCTCATACAATTGTCAGGTAGAACCATTACAGCAGGATAATTGACTACACAGTTTTCTAAGTATTTTTAAATTCTCTAAGTTCATAGTAAGTTTAAGATAATAGTTTGTGTCAAGGTTTAAGGAGTTACAGCAGAATTATTTACATGTTTTTCCAATAAGACAAACTAGTACCTGACTGAAAATTCCTTATCTATTTCTAGCTCCACACATTCATTGTATGTTTAAAGCAATAGTTTTTATGTCACAGGTTAGCATGGTTTTGTCAAGAGACAAATCATTTGCCTTGTATCTTATTATTTTGAAGTCTTGTATAAATTAGTCAATAATTTATTTTCCGTCATTGTACCTACAATAAATTGTCCATTTCCAGTTTATGACCTTTAGTTACCTGGATAGTGGCACATTCCTAACCTGGAAGGTGTCTGACCCTCCTGGGCCCCATCAGTGTTTGCCCACTGGTGAGCCTTGGTGATGCATGTGGAAGCCTAACAAAGGAACATCCTGACCTTTCTGTTTGGCAGTACACCTGGGCAGTAACACTGCTAAGTCAGTTCCTGTTTTTTGTTCCTGTTTTTCTCCTGAGGCCAAAAACCTGTTTTTCCACTATGCTTCCTGGAATTTTCCACTCAGACTTGGGATATATATTCTGTGAACCTCAGTAAAGCTGCATTCTTGTAACACGAATGACCCAAGTAAGTGGTTTGTTTGTTTGTTTTTTTCTTAAACCTCGTAGGCCTACACCCAGTTCTCCATATTGTATCGTGATGGTGTGGGTGCTGTCAGGAAGGAATGTTTTCCTTTAGTAGAAATTTGTTCCAAGCCTCTTTTCTTTCCAGTGCAACTAGCCCATGATACATAAAAGGTTTTGTTTCTTTGCTATTTTTTTTTACATTTCAAATGTTATTCCCTTTCCTGGTTTCCCCTCCAGAAACCTGCTATCTCCCCCTACTTCTATGAGGGTGCTCCCTGACCTACCCACTCCCTCTCACCTCTCCACCCTGACATTATCCTACACTGAGGCACTGAGTCTTGACAGGACCAAGGGCCTCTTCTCCCACTGATGCCTAACAAGGCCAGCCTCTGCTACGAATGCAGATGGAGCCATAGGTCCATCCTTGTGTACTCTTGGGATGGTGGTTTTGTCCCTGGGAGCTCTGTGGGATCTGGTTGGTTAATAATGTTGCTCTTCTTATGAGGTTGCAAGTCCTTTCAGCTCTTTCAGTCTTTTTCCTAACTCCTCCATTGGGGACTCTATTTTCAGTTCAATGGTTGGCTACCAGCATCCACCTTTGCATTTATCAGGTTCTAGCAGAACCTCTCAGGAGACAGCTATATCAGGCTCCTGTCAGTATGCACTTCTTGGCATCTGCAATATTGTCTGGGTTTGGTGATTGTATATCAGGATAGATAAATCCACAGTGGGGCAGTCACTGGATGGCCTTTCCTTCAGCCTCTGTTCCATACCTTGTCTCCATATTTCCTCCTGTGAGTATTTTTGTTCCCCCTTCTAAGGACTGAAACATCCACACTTTTGTCTTCCTTCTTCTTGAGTTTCATGTGATCTATGAATTATATCTTGGCTACTCTGACTCTATCAAATACTACAAGATCTCAGAAAACTTTAGGAGTTAACAGAAGAGGGAGACGAAATAAGAGAAGAAAGCATGCCAAGAGATGAGTACAGAAGCGTGAATTAAGGCTTTTACTAGGAGTAACTCTCCTGGAGGAAGAGGTATAAGGGCACAGGCAGCAAAGCGTAACACTGGACACCAGAATTCATCTAGGGAACCGTCAGTAGGCTGTGCGGAACTTACAGTAGAATAATCTTCATCTCATTAATCAGCAGGTCTGAGTAGTAACCATCAACAAATTAAAATGGAAATGAAATAGTGAATTGATTGAACAAATAATAAAAAAGGTAGCATGGAAAAATCAATATAAAACACCAAAAATATCAGAAAATATGAAGCAAAAGAACAATTAAGACAATGGAATCCATCCATGCATGCATTTTAAACCTGAACACAATTAAGTTAAAAGTGGAAACCAATACTTTATGCCAAGCCTAAGAAATAAGAAAACAGATGCCACACAAATATAGACAAAAGACGTAGAATTAGTTTTAAAATTAGTTTCCCATTCTTTTGTATGACAATAATATTTGCCTCTAATGTCATGTTGAAGTCCTGCAGTTGAGTACAATGAAGAATCTAGAATAGTTGTTCCTATAGCATGATTTTAGATTTGGAAGTTTGTTTAAAATGAAATGTTTAAGATTCCTTCTTACCAAATCTGAAATCGTCAACTCTAACTCCAGAAAAGATATCAGCCACTGTTTTTGATTGGCTCCCAGTTATTCCATTTATTTCAGGTGTATATTACTTTGCACTAATGGGTTCTGAGACTTCAAGATAGCCCTCTACCCAAATCATGATAACGTTGGTTCTTTTAAGGGAAATGTACCAGAAGCTGTTGGCCAAGATAGAGATGGTAAGCTCTAAAGGAATGAAAATGACACACTATGTATTTGCTATGGATCCCAACATAAAACTTTTAAGACTTTATCAAGATAGAAAGACAAAACAGAGCTTCCCACATCCATGGCACCCCACACTCTCAGGCCTATTCAATTAGCAGATACATTAGCCCAGGAAGGTGAATACCCCCAGATCTCTGCCACCTATTCCATTGCCATACTCCAAGAAGGCCTGGTCTCTACCATTCAGACAGTATACCATCCCAACCTGGTGAGTTTTCCACATTACAGACCTTCATGCCATCTACACATTCTTGGGATCTAATTCTGATAATACCACTTACACATCACCCAAGGCAGATTCAGGGAAGAGTCACATTTGCACATTCAATTATCATTGAATAATAATTGCTCCCATCTGTCCAATAAAAATGTCAACACTGAGCATCTGAAAGATTCCTCCCAACTTTTCATTCCTAATCAGAAATCAACAAACCTCTGGCAACAACCAAACTTCCATGCAACAGAGGCAGATAATATTCTCTTATCCTTGCACACACAACCAATGGAAAAAGTCCACATGAAGAGGTAACATTGCACAAAGAAAATAACAGGACAGGCCAAGGCAATAGACCCTTTCCACCCAAATCTACTACTCCTACTTCAATACAAATATTCTCCAATAAGAATTACCTAGATGAAACTATTTCCTGTTCTAAAAGATGAGAGATGCCAAGATAAACATTTTGTATTTTATATGTAAAAGCTACCTGGCATACTTGAAAATGAAAGAACTTTTTATGATATGTGCAGGCAAAGAAGTTCATGTCTACCAAAACACCCTGATAGAGAATACCGAGAGTCAAAAAATGCTTGTCTGAAAGTATAAGTAAAGATAGCCCAGAGACTGTGGAAAGGAAACAAATGAAGCTGTAATTACTAAAATACAAAATAGATCTTAACCGACAGTGGGGACAACACCCACATAACCCATTGAACATGGAAAAGACAAGTTAGTACCACATGAAACCTTTACCCCTATGTTCTAGTGTCTTTGGTATACAAAGGTGCTATGCAGCCTACCAAAAGAGAAATATGAACATCAAGCCAACCACAAAACTTTTGACCTACAATCTGTCCTGCCTTCAAGATTGTGCCCTTAGGAGCTTAGAATTTGTGGGAGTAGACAACCAATGTCTGATTTGACTTATTGCCCACTATGTGAGACATAACTTATACTCACACTGCTTGAGTGCCCAAGAACCAGAGATGAGATAGTCCAGAGATCTAGGTTACACCATTAGCATAAAAAGTATCAATAAAATGACTTCTAATTATATTCTTCTATACTCATAGATCAATATCTTATTCAGTCATCATCTGTGCTTACTATCTGAATACAGTGTAGTAATTCTTAAAATCAATACACACAAAATCTCTAGCACTATATGAATTCATGAAATTAAATATTATATTACTGAGTGATGAATGGATCAAAGAATAATTCAAAAGAGAACTACTTTAGAACTAAATTAAAATGAAAACACAATAAAATAACATATCTAGGATACATAAAAAGAAGTCCTGAGACTGACACTTGAAGTTGTAAGTACCTACATTTAAAAACTCAGAAAGAATACTAATAAATGATTAACTGATATTTCTCAAGAATTTTGAAAAATGGGAACAAACCAAACTCGAGTCTACTGGGTGTGGAAAAATGATAAAATTGGAGAAAAAAACTAATAAAATAAAATTAAGAAAAGAATCAGTGTATCTAATATCTGGTTCTTATAAAAGAAACAGAATTGATAGAACTTTAACACAGTTAACAACAATGAGAGAGAGAGAGAGAGAGAGAGAGAGAGAGAGAGAGAGAGAGAGAGAGAGTTCAGTAATCCAGGTCCGCATAGATTCACAGCAGAATCTACTAGACTCTCAAAGAACTTCCACGAATCCCTCATAACTTATTAAAGAAAGTAGAAACAAAAGGAGCATTTCCAAACTCCTTCTGTAATGCCAGAATTATTGTAATAGCAAAAGAGATAAGGTCATAAGAAAATTGCAGGCCAACAACCTGATGGATATAGATACAAATATTATCAACACAATTACTGTAAGACAAATACAGACATGTATCAAAATGATCATCTACCATAATCAAGTTCACTTTATCCCAGAGATTCAGAGATACTGAGGCATACCTAAGTTATTAAATGAAATAACCATCTAAATAGGCTAAAAGATAAAATTATGATTATATCCACAGAAAAGGCCTTTGACCAAGCTCAATGAAACTTTACAAATCCTAGGAAGAATAAGACTTAGAGGAATATAGCTCAGCATAATACATGTCAAACCTGTACCAAAATTATTTAAATAGGGATAAATTTGAAATACTTGTATCAAAATCAAGAAAAATACAGGAATATCTATTTTCCCAACTACTTTACAGTAGTGCTTGAAACATTAGCTAGTTACATATGATGAGTGAGATTGTTTTACACCATTTTAATTGGATTACTTATTTCCTTGATTGCTGATGTGAGTTCTCAGTTCTTAATACATACTGAATATTAACTTCTACCGTCTATATAGTTGGCCAAGAATAGGTGCCTGCTGTGTGGACTTTGTCTCTGCTTGGTTGATTATTCTTTACTATACAGACATTTGTTCATTTGTTAATCGTTTGTTTAATGGGGTCCTCTTTGTCGATTTTTGACCTTCCTATTCATAAAGTCCTCTTCTGGAGCCATATCTTGACTGTATTGTGTGTTTCTTATAGGGATCTCAGCACTTTAGGCTTCATATTGTGGTCCTTGATCCATTTAGAGTTAATTACTCTCCAGGCTGATAAATAGATCTAAATTTACTCTTTTGTGCTCCCATACAAATTTTACAATTTGTAATTTTTTTGTGTGCGTGATGAATATTGTTATGAGGATGTTATTCGGCATTGCATGGGGTCCTACCAATTATGAATGAGGGTTTTCCAGCATCCTTATCACCATTTTTTGTCAGTTGGTGTCATGATCTTAACCATTCTATCTGGAGAAAGATAAAGTACTAACATGGTTTAAATTGCATTTTCCTGATGAGTTAAGGTGGGACTGCAAACTTGTGCAGCCACTGTGAAAATCAGTTTGGAAAATTTGCAAAATGCTAAAAGTAGATCTACCATATGGCCCAGCTATACCACTCCTTGGCATATGGCCAAGGATTCAACATCCTACTCTGGTGATACTCAGACATATTCACTGCCACTTTATTCACAAGAACTAGGAAATGGAAATACACAAATGTCGGAAGCCATCCAGGATAGGTTAAGGCTAGCAGGTGGCCTTTTTGGGCATGGTACATCACTTTTGCATAGTCTGTAATGGGCAAGACCTATGAGACAACATCCCAAAGAACCAAGGACTGCTTCTTGAAGTTGATATGTCTTTCCTGTCATTATTAAATTAATGTAACCATCCCTGGGCATTAGCACTCCCTATTGAGAAGATTTCCTGCAGATCAACATAATGATGAACTTTCATGAATGAATGTTCTTTAGACGAATAAATAATTTTGTAGAATTCCCGATTTGATCCAAATAGTTTTAGAAAGTTTTAAGAAATGGTTTTAATTGTTTTGCTAGAAAGATGTAGTAAAATTAGAATTGAATGTGCCTATTTCCTTGACAGTAAGTCAAGGTTTCATAATAAGAAATGCAATGAGCTTTCATAACTACACTAAAAGGAGAAATAGTCTCGGGACAAATTCATATTCAAGGGAAAGCATTCAGGTGTGAGGATGAAGCCACAGGATGCACATATGAAACTGTTGCTTTGAACTTATAATGAACATATAGAATGAAACACTGCTTTGAACTTAATATCAACATTATTTTGTAACTTCCATTTTGTGTTACATTTTATCTATGAGGTAATTTTCTAAGATCTTTTGTCTATAAAAAAGCCAGAGAAGGGGTTGGGGATTTAGCTCAGTGGTAGAGCGCTTGCCTAGCAAACGCAAGGCCCTGGGTTCAGTCCTCAGATCTGGGAAAAAAAGCCAGAGAAAATAAATAAAGGTATTGTGTTGTGGTATGGTGTTTTATTGTATGGTAGTTTGAGTAGCTCTGCCCCATCCATCCATCCATCCATCCATCCATCCATCCATCCAAACAAACAAATGTCTATCTGTTTGTTTATATGTTCAGTGTGTGTGTGTGTGTGTGTGTGTGTGTGTGTGTGTGTGTGTGTGTAAGCATGTATGTATGAATACTTGTGGAGTATATGAGACAGGTGGTTGGGCCCAACAAAATGTGAATGTGTTAATGTGTAAATAAGAATGTGAATGAGGATGTAAATGTATGCGTGAGTGTATGTATTTCTGTGCTTATTTGCCTGTGTAAAAACCTTTAATTCTTTTCCTTTCCTTCCTCTCTGGTCCACACAGAGTTAACCAACCAAGCCAGTGAATATGTGTTGGCTGCCTGGTCAGAAAGGGGAGTGCTAGCAATAAATCCTTTACCTAACACCCCCAGCTCTGTTAAGTCATTGGCCTCAGGCCCTACTATAACTAAGAATCAAAGAGAGTAAAAATTATTAATACTAAGCAACCTTTACACTTGCAAAACCAAGTTTTGTCCCCCTCCCCAGCTGACCGCTGCTGCTGTCAATTTGCCCAATCAGCTACCTTCCAGGCAGAACAACCTGGGCAGGCTCCCATCATCCAAAATGTTCTTTGACTGATGAACAGATATTAAAAATATGGCACATTTATGCAATAGAGTGTCATTCAGCAAGAGTGAAAACTGAAATTGTGAAATACATTGTTACATGGTTGGTACTGAAAAAAGACTGTTAAATGGTTGGTACTGAAAATATTGTACTGAGAGAGAGGTACCCAAGGTCTAGAAAAAAAGACTTCATGTTCTCTCTTATTCATGGGTCCTGTCCATGAATCTTTCAATACAAATAAATAACCTGAAGGTTATTGGGCAGAAGGAGTTCTGGAAACAGGAATAGTAGGAAAGAAGAAAACTGGAGAAGAGTATGATATTAACTGGAGAGGGAGAAAGAAGAGTAAATCAGAGGGGAAGAGAATAAGGAGGAATGAATAAGACAAAGGACATTTGAACACACCATGAAGAAATGGTTTGAGAGAAAGACAGAGAGTGAGAGATTAAATGGAGTTATGCAACACACGATAATGATGCTCCTAGAAACAGCCAGAGACTATTAACAAGATCTTAGGTCCCAGGTATGGGAAACCTGTATTTGAGTTGTTGATCAGAGACTTTCAAAGAGAGGCCTAAATAAATAGATGTTATTGACATTGTCCATAGGTGCCTTCTGAAACTTAAAGGTAAGACCTTTGCTGAAAACAAGACATACTTCAAACAACTTCAAAACACAGAAATTAGGGGAATTTGGCACTGACCTGGAAGTCTCCCTAAAGACAATCATCAGCATCACCACCATCATCAAAAAGTGCAGTAACCTGCTGAGGGAAAAATAATAATGAACAGTCTCACCCAGCTATAAACCGTAGCAATGGCCAGCAAGATACCCTCAGTGGCGCAATAGTGGCACTTTTGTCTTGCAGGTAACCAATGACTGTCTAATTATACTTGAAGCCCACTTATTAAGAGGGAAGTCATGACTGATACCACAAACCTAGACAACTACCCATGGCTAGGGATATCATAGGCCACAGAAAAAACCCACCACTGCTATGTTCCTAGGCCAAGATAACCTTTAGCTATATTGTGAAAACTTATTCTTGTACCCACAGGTGTGGATATCTCTCATCCCTCATCGCAGGTGGCACGAGATTTTCAAGAGCTGGGTGCAATATGACACTTAGCATAGTAGTGAGGGCATGCTGAGCGTGGAGGCTCTTGCTATCACTTGTCAATATTCTTTCATTATTAAAAATGGATTTTAGACATGTGCTGTTCTCTTCCTGGCATGTGACTCCTGTAATCACTTAAGGATTCCCTTAGCTTCCTGAGTGTAACTAACTGGTACACATGCATCTGTGCCTACAATTGTGATTTGTTTTGTACAGGGCATGAGATCTATTATTAACTGTCCTTAAGTACTCACATGTTCTGCTTACAGAACTTTCTACATTTTCAGATCATCATTCATTTAGTCATCCCTTTGTTTCCCAAATCCAGTCACTTTATTGCAAATATTTCTACAATCAGAAGAAAATTTTCTAGATCATTACCACCATTCTATGAACCCATTGTGAACTGCCTTTAAATCTTCAAATAGCTCCTGATAACTTCTCTAAAGAAAATCATCATCTTTAATTTAGATGTAGCAATGTAGAAACTTTCCTAAAGAAGTTACATAAACACTGAAAAATAACGTTCACAATATAGTCAGATTGCACACTGTTAGAAACATAGTACATTACCTATCTGAAAACAGTGCAACTTTTAGCATGCTTAATTGTGGATCAATGTAGCAATGTAGTTTTTTAGATTCAACTTATACTAACTTTTAATAAGGAAGACTAAGATTCTGTATGTGTTGTTATTTCAATAATGGAATAGATCATCTAGTAAAAGGCAAAGGGAGGAGAGATCATAAAGAAGTTACTTGGTTTAATTCTTGCATGTTGGATTATTCTTGATATCTTCTCCTGTTTGTCAAACAATCTGTAATATTATGATGTATTTACATTAGAAACACTTCTTTTAAATAAAGCAGATATTAGTTTTATAAACTGTGCAATTTCAGTAAGTCTGCCAAAGTCTTACAGCATTTTTCACACTTAACAGAGATGCTGAGGGACTCGGTTTCTTTAGCCTAGAGATGGCCATGAGGGTAAATATGCTCTTTTATTCCAGCTTTTCCTTGATAGAGCATATGTTTATTTTGTTTTCAGAACTCACTATTAGTCTTGGGACTATTCAACAAGTGAATTAAATTGACTTTGAATATATATATATTCTTAGCTATGTATTCAGAAAGCAATTGTAGAGTCACATTCTATTAGTAACATATCTAACAAGATTAATACGATATCCAAGTCCAAAGTCTTATATATTGAGATAAAATACAAAGAAACTTTCTGAGACATCAGGATTTATTTCTTTCTGCTCTCATTGTCACAAAGAGGCTATAACATGTTTATTCATAAATAGTATCAGAGAAAAAGTGAATAAAAGTAAATTGAATTTATCATTGCAATTAGGTCTTTTCAAAGGATTATATGTAGTGTTAGACTTGCAATCTTCTAATCAATCAAGAACTTAAGAAATGTCCTAAAGGTAGACTATGTGGAGAATTATGCTTATTAAAATTAGTATATACACAATGCAGTTTCTTGTGACATACCATTTCTTTGTACAACATAACTTTTTTTATCTGCTTATTTTTTTTACTTGGTCTTTTCTCCTTTTGACATTTAATAAAATTAATTTTTTCCTGCCCTTTCCTCACTCCAAAGCCTTCCATATACCTCTTCCTGTTCTCTCTCAAATCCATGGCCTATTTTATTCAGTAATTGCTATATAATTGTTCCTATATTCTTAAGTATAAGCTGCTCAGTGTATAATGTGATTTGTTATATGTTTTTAGGAATGATCATCTTGTATGACGAAACAAAACAATAGATGTATTCTCCCCTGGTGAAGAATCCCACTCTCAGTATTCATTATTTGCCTGTTGTTCTTTGTGCAGGGTTGAGGTGTAATTTTCCCCATGATATTGCTGTCAATTTGTATGGTCCTTGTTCGGTCATGTTTAGTCAGTCATGTTGTTGAGACTTTATGACGGTATCTTCTGACATTTCCTGAGACACACTCTCACAGCAAACTCCTTCATATTACTACTCTTAGAATCTTCTTATCCCTTCTTCAGCAATGTTTCCTGAGCCTTAAGTGTGAGAGTACTTTGTAGTTGCATCCATGGGGACTGGACAACTGTGTATTTTGATTCACTGTGGTTCTCTGTGTGATGTGAAACCATGCCAGAAAGTTTGGTTAGGTAGAGCAGGTAGAGGCCTAGAGAGACTTGGTGAGCACGCACTTAGGTGACATCCAGCTCCCAGATTCCTGAGTTGAGACACATGGTCAAAACAGGGTCCTCCATGTTAATGAGGTGCCTAAAGGCCTGGAGGGCATGGCCAACAAGCTTACCTTCCCAGACATTCCTCCCTGCAAAACATATTTAATATCCGACCCACCGTGAGAAGTGGAGTATGGTTTTATGCATCCATTTTCCACCATGACAATAAACTGTTCAAAACCATGGACTGCCTCTCTTCGTCGAGATCTGCTAATGCAGAATGTCTTCACCTACAGAGCCCCAGTCTAGTCTCCCATAGAAGGCCTCTCTGCACTCCCAGCCACAACCACCATGAAGCCCGCCCACATCAAGCCAAGAACTATTATCCTTGTGGGATAGACCAGAGCTCCCCTTTCCCGTTATCCCAGTCCATGGGCCTAAGACTCTGTCCTCTGCTCTTCACAACTCCTAGCAGCACATCGATGTCCAAGATCCTGAAAATTCCATGGCCCTGGCCTCCTCACAGGCCCAGGGACCCCTGAACCAACTCCAACTTTCCCATATTTCAAACTATGTTCCCCCACCCCCAGAGTGATGCCTTGGTGCTTCCCTACAGTCCAGCACCCACCGCTGCAGCTACATGAGATAAGCACAGTCAAACATCCCTTGTTCTGCCTCCCCAAGTCACCATGCCCAGTGGTGGAGCAGACACAGGCCCACAACCCAACAATTTCTCTGGAATGAACTACATCCATTGCAAAGAAAGGTTTACTTTACAAGAGCTAAAAACATTTATCTGTAGGTATAAGGATAACTGTTTAGATTGTTATTAGGGATCATGTTGGTTTACTAAAATAGTGGTTGCTAGTTCTCCAATATCCATCACTTCTTTAGCACTCAGTAGTTAACTAGGTTTTCTATACCATGCATGCATGGTTTACTTCTTATTGAACAGGTGTTAAATGCAATTTGAGAGCTATTGGTTACCACCAAGGTATATGTGTCACTAATCCACCATTGGGGTTATCATACCATTATGATCATGTGGTTCATAAGCGTCATAACATTGTTTTATTTTTTCCATCAGAGTTTCATTTTATCTATTTTCAAAGAATTATTAGATTATTGGACAAAGGTCCTTTAGAGGTTCATATTCCAAATAAATATTATTTACATACATACATAAATACACACATGTATATATATACATAAACACATATATATGTATATTATATATCTATGTATTTTATATATATATATATATATATATATATATATATATGTATGTATGTATGTATGAGAAGGAAGGAAGAAACAAAAAGTACTTGCCAAAATCCTGGTACAAAGATAGAATGACTTCTACGGGATGGGGCTAACCAACCACTCTCTGATTGGATTTGGAATTCATTCCACAGGTAGATATCCATGACGGGTAAAGTAAGCTCAGCCAGGAACCTCTGTGTTTGGGGGGGATAAGGAGGGGGAGGAGAGGAAGAGGGAGAGAGAGAGGGGGAGACACAGAGAGACTCAGAGAGACACACTGAGACACACAGAGTTTAGAAAAATCATCTACTCTGGATTCTTTCCAACAGGAAAATAGTAGACTGGGTGAAAAGAACCTAGAAATCTGTTATAAGGGTGTGAGGGACTTACAAAGTAGAACCTGGTAGCTGCCAGGAAGTTTGTCTTGTCTTCTGGGTTGTTTATCTCTATCACAGCAAACTGAATGATAAAGTTCACATATCCCAAAGGAGACAGCCGTACTCCGATGAAAATGATCAACTGCACCCAGATCACTTTTATACAAAGATTTGAATCTTTTGAGGAAACTTCCTGGTTCTGCTAAAACGTCAACCTAGAAACGGTTCTACTGCATACCTCCCAAGGCAACCCTTTGTAAAGCCATCTTATGTCCAGAGACAGAGTGATTTATCACATCCTCTGTGTTCTTTTCCAAGTCTTCAGGTATACAAGAAGAGAAACTACACCAAGAGCAAAAAATGCATAACAATTGCAAAATGCATGTGCAATATCCCTGTGACATTTTACTTTCATTCATTGTTTTAGCAAATTGTTAAATGAAAGACCTGCTTATTTAAAAAGGAAAAATGTTAGAACTCTTTAAGCACATTTGCTTATAAAACATAGTTTTCCTATGTTGTGTGGAAAGTATATAGAATGCTTTATTGGTCTCTGTGAGCCAACTGTAATATGTGAGCATGGGAATTCTTACTCTTGTTTTTATTGGTTATTTTATTTATTTACATTTCAAATGTCATCCCCCTTCCCAGTTTCTCCTCCATAAGCCCCCTATCCCCTTCTCCCTCCCCCACTGCTTCTGTGACTGTGCTCACCCACCCACCTACTCTGTCCTGCCTCAGTGGCTTAGTTTTCCCCTACCCTGGGACATCAAGCTTCCACAGGACCAAGGGGGCTGATAAGGCAATCCTCTACTACATATCCAGCTGGAGCCATGAGTACCCCCTCTGTACCCTTTGGATGGTGGTTTAGTCCCTAGGAGCTTTGGGGGGGGGGGAGCTCTGGTTCCTTTATATTGTTCCTCTTCCTATGAGGTTGCAAAACCCTTCAGCTCCTACAGTCCTTGCCTTAACTTCCCCATTAGGGTCCCCACGCTCAGTCCAATGTTTTGCTATGTATATCCACATATATATTGGTCTAGCTCTGGCAGAGCCTCTCAGGGGACAGCTATACTGGGCTCCTGTCAGTAAGCACTTCTCGACATCAGTCATATTTTCTGGGTTTGGTGTCAGCAGATGGGATGGATCCTTAGGTAGGGCAGTCTCTGGATTGCAGTTCCTTCAGTTTCTGCTCAACTCTTGTCCCTGTGTTTTCTTTTGACAGGAAGAATTCTGGATTAATATTTTTGAGGTGGGTGGGTGACTCCATCCCTCAACGAGGTCTATGCCTATCCACTGGATGTGGTCTCTACAAGTTCTATGTAGTTGGAAATAATAAAAAAGGAATTTCCATCCCACCCTAACCCCAGCTACTCTCTGGCCCCAGGGGTCTCATTCCGCAGTTTCTCTGACCCTTTGCTCTGAAAGCTCTCCACCTGATTCTCTAAGTTCCCATGGCGGGTTACTACCACACTAACCCCATGCATCCAAACTCCACGTCCCCTATATGTTTCTCTTGAATTCAGTTGAGTCTGTTCATGAAAGAAAACACCACACAAAGTTAGTTTGGGTTCATCTGGTAACTCAATCTCTGGGCACAACTACTAACTTCCTAATTAGTAAGCCATGCTAAGTTAAATCTTCCTGTGGCAGATCCAAGTGGGTTCGCCATCTAACATGGCGCCTCTAGTTTATTACATCCACTACTCCCAGCTCTCTCTGTTCCCAAAGGCATCCAATCCATTCTCTCCTCCTCTCTTCCCCGTTCCGACCTGGAAGACCTGTCTACTCTTCGCCCGGTGATTGGTTCCCTGAAATCTTTATTCATTCGGAGAAGGTCCTTGCCAAAGTTCTATCTCCTATTTGTCGGGTATTTTGGCTGAAGTCCTTCCTGTTGGGTTCTGGGAACCTTGAATCACTGGCATCTGGGACTTTCCAGTGGCTACCTCCAGCTCCCCTTCCCCCACTGTTCCACACCTACTATCAAATTCATGACCTTCTGTACTTCTCCCCCATCCCCTCCCATATCTGACCCGATCCCCCTTTTTCCCTCCCCCTTCTCTGTCCCTACTAGATCCTTTTCTCTCTCTGCTTCTGAGAGATTATTCTCTTCCCCCTACTGAATAGTACTATAGAATTTACACGTTATTGTGATCTTCATTCTTCTTGAGTTTCATGTGGTCTGTGAATTGTATCATGCCTATTCCAAGCTTCTTTTGGGCTAATAGCTACTTATCAGTGAATATATACCATGTATATTCTTCTGTGACTGGGTTACCTCACTCTGGATGATATTTTCAAGTTCCATCCATTTGCCTGTAAATTTAATAAAATCATTGTTTTTGATAGCTGAGTAATATTCCATTGTGTAGATGTACCACATTTTCTGTATTCATTCCTCTGTTGAGGGACATCTAGGTTCTTTCCAGCTTCGGATATTATAAATAAGGCTGCTATGCACATAGTGGAGCATGTGTCCTTGTTATATGTTGGAACATTTTTTGGGTATATACCCAGGAGTGGTATAGCTGGGTCCTCAGGTAGTACTATGTTCAATTTTCTGAGGAACCTTCACACTTATTTCAGAGTAGTTGTACCAGCTTGCAATCCCACCAAAAATGGAGGAGTGTTAAATTTTTTCCACATCCTCACCAGCATCTGCTGTCATCTGAGTTTTTGATCTTAACCATTCTGACGGATGTGAGGTGGAATCTCAGGGTTGTTTTGACTTGCATTTCCCTGATGACTAAGGATGTTGAACATTTCCTTAAGTGCTTCTCATCCACTTAAGAATCCTCAGTTTAGAATTCTCTATTTAGCTCTGTACCCATTTCTAATAGGGTTATTTGGTTCTCTGGAATCTAACTTCTTAAGTTCTTTATATATATATTGGATATTAACCCACTATCAGATGTAGGGTTGATAAAGATCTTTTCCCAATCTGTGGACTGCTGTTTTGTCCTATTGAAAATGTCCTTTGCCTTACAGAAGCTTTGCGATTTTATGAGGTCCCATCTGTCAATTCTTGATCTAAAAGCATAAGCCATCGGTATTCTGTTCAGGAAACTTTCCCCTGTGCCAATGTGTTTGAGATTCTTTCCCACTTTCTCTTCTATTAGATTCAGCATTTCTGGTTTTATGTGGAGGTTCTTGATCCACTTGGACTTAAGCTTTGTAAAAGGAGATAAGAATGGGTCAATTTGCATTCTTCTATATGCTGACCACCAGTTGAACCAGCACCATTTGTTGAAAGTGCTACCTTTTTTTGACTAGATGGTTTTGGCACCTTTGTCAAAGATCAAATGACCATAAGCATGTGGTATTATTTCTGGGTCTTCAATTCTATTCCATTGATCTACATGCCTGTCTCTGTATCAATACCATGTAGTTTTTATCACAATTGCTCTGTAATACAGCTTGAGGTCAGATATGGTGATTCCCCAGAAGTTCTTTTATTTATCCTGGATATTTTTTTTGTTATTCCAGAAAAATATGAGTATTGGTCTTTCTGTCTCTGTGAAGAATTGAGTTGGAATCACATCAGTTGTTTAAATATAAGGATCAGCGTATTGGTCACTTCCCTAATGTCACACACTAGGGCCAAAAATTTGACCTAAGGTGTAGCCAAGTAGATACTTGGTATTTCATCAGAACTATTTCTCTCCCAAAGATTTCTGGGTTATCACAACCTTGTGTAGAAGAACTTCCAGCCACATGTTCCACACTGCAGTGGCACTGAGAATTTATTTCTACATAGTGAAGTTAATCCAAAGACAGAAAATCAGAAGAAAGGCAGACACAAAGGAGATCTTAGGGAAACTGGAACCAGAATATGCTGAGGTACTTTCTTCAATGTTCTTGAGTCAGTCAGTCAGTCAGACAGACAGGCAGACAGACAGACAGACAGCAATATATTATATTTACCCCCTTTCCCATCCATTCCCAGATCTACCATCAGTTTATCATCTAAACAGTTTTGTGTTCTTTGTTATTTTATTTTTGTTTTACTCATTAACATTGATTTGTGGTGCCCCAATACTAGTGAACATGTGGATGTGTGGTCTTCTCTTGGATCATGAGGCTACACTCTTATAGAAAGTTGACTTTCATTCTCCCAGCATCTATCAGTTACCATTAGTTCTTGGTTTTAGGTGGGATTTCCTGCTGCCTGCCTTTCCACTTCATGCTGGGAATCGGTCTGGTTTGGGTGTTGCATATCTCTTTCCCTATCCTGGCTAAGCTTTAGGAATGGGCAGTACTACCATCCCCCACACAGCTTCCTTTGAATCCATGGAAAAAAGACACAGACACAACAGCTGTTCAATTTCAACTTGCCTTGGACACAATTTCTAAGAGCTACTATGTCCTGCCTGGAAAAGTGTGGCCTTATCAATAGTCTTATATCTGCTCCTTCCACCTGCCCTAAACTTTAGTGGCTCG
Source organism: Rattus norvegicus (assembly GCF_021556685.1). NCBI lineage: Eukaryota > Metazoa > Chordata > Mammalia > Rodentia > Muridae > Rattus > Rattus norvegicus. The sequence continues at coordinate 229,507,946 of NC_141534.1, read as the reverse complement.
GGTACATCTAGCCACCCCCCCTCACCCCCGACACACACATACCCTGGACAACCTGCCTGTAGAAGCAGCAAAAGGCCATAACCCCTCCTGAGACCTCACATGGCTGCTTGGGTATTCTCTCTGCAAAGCATGGTAATCTCTCCCCTCCTCCCTTGCATCTGTCTCTTTTCCTCCAGGGACCCCGAAGTCCCGCCTATTCCTACCGCCCAATAGTTAGCTCATATCTTCTTTATTGACAGATCAAGAACCAATTGGAGAACAGGATCACATCAGAACCACCCCTACACTTGGGCTTTTCTCTTCCTCTGCTAGTTAAAACTTTTCACTGTAAGATCAAAGTTAGAGGTGGTCAGAAGTTTTTTCAATGCAGAATGCTTCTTTTCATACTTTTGAAAGAGTAATCTTGTTGCCTTTTCTTCTGAGGGGACACACATTTCTTCAGTCCATTAAGGAAATCTTAAGCAGCAAAATTCAAGTAAAGCACCTGCTCCTTCAATAGCATGCAGCATAATTAACCTAATAGGTGCCCAGTAAAGTAATTGCATAGTGATGAATGAACCAAACATCCTTTTGGGTCTGTTTGTCATTGTCAAGTTATGATTGCTTTGTCTTCTTGGTTTAAAAAAAACAGAGGTAATATAAAACACTGGTTCACCTCTTCTTAAAGTAAATCATGATACACCATGAATCTTTAAAATGTGATGCTCTGGTATACTTTGACATCTAATTCTAAATCCAAAAATTATTCCAAGTTTTGTCACGGATCTATGGCATAGCTGGATGACTCTTGTCAACTGTCAGTGTCCCTGTTCTTCTAGAAAAAGATGCAGCATCCAATGACATCTTTAAAGGGGGGAGTGATCCTGATACAAAAACAATACTGAAATATTTACTAGAGTTTGAGACTCTGTATACCAAGGGGAGCATTAGTATGGAGTGCCTTCACAGCACAGCTGCTGGGTCATTTCAGAAAATATGGGTCTGACAGATGGAGAGAAACTAGAATGAAACCTGCAGGTATTTCTTGTTCTTTCTCAAGTCATGTTTATTTTAATTAAATTAGGGAAAAAGAGAGTCTCATTTCTTAGAGGGGAACAATCTTAAAGGACTTTCATCTCCCTGTCTTTTCCCCCTGGAGAATTCTGAATGGGAGCAGGGTGGGTAGAGTGCCTCTGGCATTTTGAGATTGGAATGAGTAGCTTTCAAAGGGAGTGATATATTTCTTTTCATACACATGTTTAATAGATGATGCTAGATAGGCTGTTAAGGTAAAGCGTCTTCAGTTTGGAGGTGAAACATATAACCAAATTAGACATCAGACTAATTAGAGTCAGTCAGTTCTCACCAGGAAGACTTGCATTTGTGCCTGGAACATCATAACTGTGTTATTTTTTAAAGGGAGATTTTTAAAGGAAGATATGAATTTGTAGGCATGTTGACCCACTTGTGAAAATGAATGTATAAACAACCACTTCTACTGATGTCAGGAAGCTTAATTTCAGGAATCCAAAGTTCGTTTAGTGCTTTCTAGTTTTAGCTCCGTTGAAGCTAAGTAAATATGTTAATAATTCAATGTCTCCCTCCACTCTTTCCAGGAAGAGTCACCGACAAATGATTGTGTGCTTTCTCACAGTCTCACATTTCTTCAAGAGTCATAACCAATAATCCTTTATGCAACTGGGCATCAGGGAATACTCAAAGTGCTTTGAAACTTATCTATATTACAAGTTCTCAAAAACTCCCAGAGCAGAGAGATTTAGGTGGTATTCCACACCTCACAACCAGTGACAACTTAAACCAGTATATGGAGAAAAACCTTTAATTTACACCACAGAATCCTGTTATTTCGTTACTGCTGTGAGCATCTCCTCTAGGTCATTGGTATCTAGACCTGGGACACTTGAACTGAAGCTTCAGCATTGCCCTCTACTGGTTGGTTGAAATGCACTGGGTAGAGCATGTAAAGTTCCAATTTTATTTCCCTTTTTCCTCTCTGAGCTTTCAAACTAAAAGTGTGTCAATACATTTATATCTGTGTGATCATCATTGTTCATTAACCATCCTTGGTTAATGAATTAACCATCTGCTGTTGAGGAAAATATAAGATTTCTGATTCTTGAGAAGTGGCAGGTAGAAGAAGAAAAGTCTCACTTCATTTTCCTTAGAACGTCTACACCAGGAAGGAAATAGAAAGTCTTAGATATAGAGGGAGCCAATCCTGAAACAGCTTTTTCCAAAATAGACTCTTTCCAAAAATAAAATTGTGTGCTACTATGGAGTTGATGACAATAATTTTTCTAACTGCTTCAAACAAGCAGAGCCATAAAAGCCTTTCCCAGAGCTTCAGGTAAGAAGGAAGGCACAAGAAAGAAGACAATGCCAGGAAATGCTGTAGCCTAGCTTACAGAGTAGACATGAGAACTTGGAGTCGGAAAAGGTTTTCTCTCTTTCTTATCTCTGCAAAATGCCCCAGGTCCCAAGTCCAAATAAGAATAGACAAGAGCTCAGGTTTTTATTTTCATACCAAAAGGGGCAAGCTGACTTTTGTTTACGTCTAAAATAAAGATGTAGAGCATCGCTGGACACAGGTGTAGAGGTTGAAACTCATCCTAACTACCAGTTATTTTCACTATAGAATGTGAAAGCATGTGTATAAAAGTGACACAATTTTAAAAGGGTATTTGTGAAGATGGGTCACTTCTACAGAGAGGGGAATGATATCACCCCTCCTCCCCAGTATTTACAAATCCTAGTCAACTAAAAATTGATGTTGAAGAAACGCACTGACTTTTCATATTATGCAGATATTACTCATTAGTGAGAGTCATGGTCTGCCAAGCTCTGCCTTTGAAAGCTACATTTACCAGGGGAGAAGTGCTTAACCCACCCAGAAGTGCTCTTTCCATATTCCAACAACACTGGGAAGTTGTTTTGGATTTAGCAGAATTGGTCTGTTTATCAACACATCTTTAGAGTGTGAATTGTCCCCAGTGTGGAAGAGAGCAAAAGACAAGTCAACTGATAGAAGCACTACTTGGCCTTAAAGCACAGATGCTAGAATTCTGCTCTCTTGGCAGAGACAGCCAGCTAGCTCCTGTAGGAAGAGCCCTGTGTCTTTCTGTAGACAGGTGTTTCCTGAAAACTGACACCAAGAGTGTCAAAACAAAACTACAATAACAGGTTTAATCAGGCATAGCAAAACACACAGAAAGCAACTTCAGCTTTAAAAAAAGAATAGAGGCTTCAGTGCAAACACAAAGTGATGACTTCAGCAAAATGTTTTCAATATTGTCCTTCACGCATCACAGAAATGACAAAATATTTCATAACTCCTAACAGGATGATGCTTTCAACATCTGGGAGCCAAGGAAACATCTTCTGGGGAACAAAATAAGGTATGTCGCATTATTGATGAGATAATTTAGGTTCTTAGGTATGGTTCTTAGCCTGAAAGGCCAAAAGAGCATTGTGAATGTGGATGAAGGCCAGTTGAAATTGTCTTCACCGCTTTGGATCTAAATAAGCAAAAGTTTTGTGTGGGGAAAAGAAATTCAAGGTAGTTCCAGTGAAATGTTTGAATGATCTAGGTTTTGCTTGAAATGCACAGGTTGATTCAAGCCTGGGAAGAAGGAACAGATTGACCCCAGGCAGGCAGCAATGTCAACAACACCAAGGACTATGAAAAGGGCTGGAATTAGCACACTGAATGGGACAAGCTGGCGTGTAGAAGACATTAGAACAAGAAGCAATTGGAGAATGCTCCTTTGAACAACACCTCTAGAAAAACAAGGCCAAGCATATGTACAAGTTAAGTAAAATGTGGCCTCAAAGCAACCTTCAGCCAAAGTTTAGGAAGTTATCAGAAGCAAGAGGACAGATCTCTGTAAATCCGTCCTTGCCCCTACCTACCTCCATACCTGGCCTAGGTTCTCAGCTAAGACAGAAAGGTCAGCTCTCTTCAGCTGGGACATGTGACTCTTCCAATCCAGGATATTATAATGAATCTACCATAAACTGGGCACAGAAGCATTCGAGTATTCCTTGGTTGCTACTCAGTATCACAAATAATTGAGGTTTTGGTTTGTTTTTGTGACCAGTCCATATTCTTGTTTACAAAGAAAAATATAGGCAAAATAATTCTAAGAATATAAATGATACATATTATATCTATGGTTACCCATTTTTTATTTTTGTTAGTTTTAAAAAAAATCAATATTTTTTCTTTATTACTCCCTTCCACAGATAAAAAAAAACCACTAAAATATAATTTGTGGTAAATCTTTCAGGGTGATACATACAGTAAAACAAATGTTTCATTTTATTAACCTTGCAACCTTTTGATGATAGTTAATACTTGAATACTGGTCAGCTTTGATGTCTTAAGGGGGAGTAAGAGAAAACTGAATTTTGCCTGTCTACTTTCAAGACACATAAAATCGAAATCTGTAGATCAGCTAATTCTTAAAAAAAATTACAATTGGTGACATAATTAGCTAAGACAGGACTATTTCCTTTTAGTTCACTGCAGGATCGTTCTGAAGTCTGTTGTAAATACTTTAATCCATTTACATAACTTGTTAATAAAAAGAAAAATTAAATAGCATAAATTAACCCAATAATTTTCTTAGACAATACAGTACTGAACAGAGCATTTGGGAAACTCTTTGAAATCATGCTGTTCTTTTTAATTAAAAAACCTCAACTTCTCTTTCCTTCTTTGGTCTCCAGGCTCTAAATATTATGAGAAGTTCGGCACATGTGGTATGTACCAAGTCTAAGGATTTTGCGCGGATGCACCAGGTTGCAGCCAAAAAGAACAGTGGGACCAGGCAGAGATGACATGTTTTGCTCCGATGACTTCAATTAAAGTTAGACCATGTGCTCAGAAGCTCAACGGCTTTGCTCCGTGTTAAAAATTGTCCTTCTTTTGACATCAGTATTTTATTTCCATGCAGAAGCAGCGTCCTGAGATTTGATGCATCTCATCAACAAGATTCCGTTCCACAGTAAACGTGATGTTAGAAAAGGTTTGCTGTGCGTGGAAGCTGGGAGGCCGCCGCACAGGCCACTCCAGCAGCTCAGCTATTGCGCTGGCCCCTCGCCAGTTTCCCTGCTAAATACATAATTAAATCTCACGGTCGACATGGTGTGATTCATTCCCATAAAGTGTGAAAACAAACAACTGTGCATGCGCTGTCCCCAATTTCAAATTCAAAACAAAAATATCCTGGAATCTTCTATTTCCCTGAAGTTCCAAGTGTAATTAGATTGGTTTTAAAGACAAGTAGTCTTCCAGCTTCCATGTGCTAAATCCAATCTGTCAGTTAGGAGTGGGGGGAGGTGGGGCAAATGACTGTGAAATGTAACATCTTGATTTCCTCTCTTTATAATCAAGTGTTCGAATTGACTTTTTTTTCCCCTAGAATTATCAAAATGTCATTGCTCTCCCGTGCAGAGCCTTGTCTATTTACCACTTTACAGCCAAAAGCAAATGTTCACAGGAAAGTAGTCAGACACTCTGAGTGATGTTGACTACTGCAGAACTACAGCAGACACCCATTTGCGCCAGTGTGCACCAGGTACAGGACTGGGCTCACCTCCATGGCCTGAGGTCATATGGTTCTTAAGCAATTGTCCAGAGCCTCAGCATACGTCTCGACAGACCTCGTCTACAGGGCAATTCTTTCATTCCTGCCATCTAAAGAGCTTGACTTGCAGCAAGATTCTTCCATCTGCATCCTGGAAGAAAGTCAATATTGAGGGGAAAGGTAACATTTTCAATATAAAATGAATATCTGCGATGTGTTTCAACTGCGAAAGTTCAGAATAAAGCAGAAAATGATTATGGAATAAAGTCACAAGTTTGCCAATTTCATTTCAATAAACATCATATATCTTCTAGTGCAAGTCTAAAGCTAATGCTCAAAGATACCAAAATATACAGTTTAGCTAATGTGTGAATGTAAACTTATGAAGGTTAAGTATATTATATGCATGGATGTCGTAAATAAACATATCACATAGAAACAACTCTCAGCAGTGAGCACTTTTCCATTGTATTACCTACTGATTTTGGCTTCTAATTCTATGCTACTATGTATATACCTTGTACATGTGTACCCATATTATTCACTCTCTGCCTTCTCCACACATTAACCATAATGGAAGATATATTTCTCAAACATGGATCCTACATCCTGTCTCTATAATTCTAATTCTGCTCCTACAGCTGTGAATTCTTTTCCCCAAACTGTCAAAACACCTCCAAGAAATTTCACAGCCCAATTCAAATGCCTCTGGCACCTAAATGTTTGTCTTCTCTTAACCTTGTATGCCAGGTTTGCTCTACTCTAGTGCCATTAATGTAAATTTTGATATTCTGGACTACCTCCTTATATTTTTTCTCTTTCAACCTATGAACTGTAAAGTTGATTAAAAAGAATCGAGCCCTACCAATTTTTTTTTCTCAAATTCAACGTTAAGAACAGGAATTTTAAGACAACCCCTGCTCCTGTACAAAATACTGATTGAAAGAAGAAATAAAGACAATGTTGTGAATGCCAAGAAGTGCATGCTGACAGGAGCCTGATACAGCTGTCTTCTGACAGGCTCTACTTAGAGCCTGAGAAATACTGAGGCAGAAGCTCTCAACCAACCCTTGGACTAAAAACAGGGTCCCTGTGGAGGAGTAAGAAAAAGGACTGAAGAAGCTGATGGAGAGTCCAACCTCATAGGAATAACAATATCAATTAACCAGACCACCCAGAGCTCCCAGAGACTAAACCACCAACCAAAGAGTATGCATGGAGGGACCCATACCTCCAGCCACATATGTAGCAGAGGATGGCCTTAATGTGTATCAAAGAGAGGAGAGGCCTTTGGCCCTGTGAAGGCTCAAGATCCTCCTGTAGGGGAATGCCAGGGAGGGGAGGTGGGAGTGAGTAGATGGGTGGGACACTCTCGTAGAGGCAGGGGGAGGAGGGAGGGATATGGGGATTCCAGAGGGGAAATCAGGGAAGAGGATAACATTTAAAATGTAAGTAACAAAAATATCCATCCAAAAAAAAAAATCCAGAGAAGATGCTGGACATGACGATGCACATATGTAAACACTTGGGAGAAGAAAGCAAGGGGGTTGTGGGTTTAAGATAGACCTGGGCTAAGTGGGGCTATGTGGAAAGAAAGAAAGAAAGGAAGGAAGGAAGGAAGGAAGGAAGGAAGGAAGGAAGGAAGGAAGGAAGAAGGAAAGAAAGGAAGGAAGGAAGAACGAAAGAAAGGAAGAAAGAAAGAAAGGAAGGAAGGAAGGAAGGAAGGAAGGAAGAAAGAATGAAAGAAAGGAAGAAAGAAAGAAAGGAAGGAAGAAAGAAAGGAAGGAAGGAAGGAAGGAAGGAAGGAAGAAAAAACGAAAGAAAGATGCTTTAGAGAAAGAAACAAGAATGTTTTAAATATCTATAATCCATGTATCTTCTTTATGCTTTGTGTGGCTAAATAATGTATAGCTGATTTGACACAGAGACAGCATACTTGATTACATAATACACTACATTTACGCTTGTCTGCATACTGTATACATTACATGATAATTCATAATTCTTTACTGTCAAATACTGATTCTCATGAGTCCAACTTCATTCCCCTACACTGTTCTATTCTCTGTTTTATTTAGACTTGAACGTTCACTTTGCTTAACAGGCTATAAAGCTACTTTCAACCTGCTCTACCCTCACATTTATTTTTCTGGTTCAATTTATACTTTCCTACTCTTTGCATGCGAAGTCAATTAGTCTCTGTGTTAATCCTTAAACTAGCTGCTCCTGCCTGTGGCCTCTCCTAGCTAGTCCACCCATTACTGTCATTACCTAAACAACAATCACCTCCCTTACCTCCTATTGCAATTCGCCTGAGTTTAAGCATGTTATATTTCACATCTTCATCGAACACATTTCTCAGTAAGGTCTGACAGTCACTTCCCCTGTGTCACCCTACTTTTCTATGGATGTGTCACTATCTTGTTATTTAACTTGGCTGGTGTCTCTCTCCCTGGATTGTGCATCATAAATCTCAGAAGGGTAAAAATTTGTACCTGTTTTCTTTAAGATGCCATTTAGTCGAAACGTAGCTCACATACATGGTACTTTAAAATATCAGTGGCATAGAACAGATCCGATGATGAGTGTACTTTAGCTAAATCTCCTACCTTCAAGGTTATTTACAAGAAATTGTTTTTATTCCACTTTGACTGTATGTAATTGCTTTGTAAGTTCCCAGAACTGATAAATGTAGGGTTAGCATTCCATCCCTAAGACCTGTGTATCCTTCACTACCTGGGCTGCTTACTCTTATGTCACTAACTTGGCCGCAAAGACCCTTCTGCTGCTTCTAGTCAGCCACATTTGTCCCAAACCTATTTAAGTCTATTACACTTAAATAATTACATTAAATAATCACACACCTTCACAGGCACTAGTAAATTGGTAGAGCATAGATCTGAGAATAGAATTTTATCAATCTAAAACACCATTGGATATCTTGATAAGACTCACTCAAGGCAAATCAATGTAAAAAGACTCGTAAATTTTATAACAAGAAAATATTTGAAAATATATATACCCTTTTTCTCTCCAAAATAAAAATGTAACTATTATGCATACAATACAGGTATAATCTTTGTAACAAGAAAAAGAACTTTTAAAATAAATATACACCAATTAAATCCCCTACATAAGAATGTATGAATATCCATAAGTATATCTTAAATTTAAAAGAAAATATTCGGGTTTCCATATGTGCATATAACTTGAACTTAAATTAACTTTATCATTAAACAGACCCATCAACAGTGGTAATATGGGAGATGTCATCTTTAAGCTTCTCAATTTTCATATCAATAAAATGAAGAAAATACTAGTTATGTTACCTACAGGAAATACCTCCTAAAAAGAAAATAACGTTCCATATCATGAAGTTCCCTGAAAAGCTATTACACATGTAAGCTGGTGTCATAATTAAATGGATCTAAGAAAAAGCCGAAAGTAATAAAAGACACCTTTTCTCCTTCATTCCCCTTAGACATGTTCTTTTCTGGAATTATAAGGGCATTTTCACATAAGACGATTCTAAACTTGAAAAATTCAAATGCGTCAGGCATTCCAAGCATAACTGGAGCAAATTCAAATGAACATCAGATTTTCATTTAAATCCAATTCTCTCCATATCTCCTTCCTCTCTTTCAAATCTCAGAACACTCATTCCTCTTATAGCTGAGCTCCTGTCTCAAGGGTCAAGGAGCTCACTCAGGTCAAAGTCCTACCTGGGGCACCAGCTATCACCAGGGAGCCCAGCTGTGCCTGCATACCAAGAAAATGCCACCCTGAGCCTAAGAGTCTCCTGAGCTGTATCTTCTAGTGCTGGCAGAATGCCACAAAGCGACTGTCAATGACTGTGAAAATGCTGCTTTCAAGAAGCCCCAGCAATCCAGCCTTTTCCATTTCATCACCTCAGCCTAGGCAAGTGGCAACCAGACCCTTGGTTTCTCTCCAGTGGTCAGGCTGTCTTTCTCTAATCCATTTTGTCAGCAGTGTGAAAAGAAGCTGCAGGGGGTGTCCGGTTAGCTAGGTGTCTGCAACTTTGAAATCATTCGGGAAGATTTGGTGGGCAAGGCATGAGGTGTGTTTCATAATCACTAGTGACCATGTTGTACTTTTGAGCACAATTGATTAAATTCTTGGGACTTCAGTTCCCTCATTCAAAAAAAAAGAAAGAAAGAAAGAAAGAAAGAAAGAAAGAAAGAAAGAAAGAAAGAAAGAAAGAAAGAAAGAAAGAGAAAAAGAAAAAGAAAAAGAAAAAGAAAAAAGAAAAAAGCAATCTATACCTACTTCAGAGGGGAAAGTTCAAAGTTCAAAGACGTTTTTGATAATTAAAAATAAATTAAAGCACCGATTTGCCAGGTCTTACAAAGTTGAGAGATGGTATCATTATTACTATTTACCTACGTGCAAAAGGAGTCAACACATGCCTTCATGACTAACCCAGTGGCTATGCTCAATTAATGATGACTGAAAAAGAAAAGTTTAATTTTCTCTAAGAAAGTCGCTGTGCAAATTACTTTTTTTTTATTTACTGTATTTTTTTATTTACATTTCAAATGTTATTCCCTTCCATGGTTTCCCAGACATAAGCCCCCTATCCTATCTCCCTGTCCTTCTATAAGGGTGTTCCCCTCCCGATCCACCCCCCTTTACCATCTCCCCCTGACATTCCCCTACACTGGGGGTCCAATCTTAGCAGGACCAAGGGCTTCTCCTCTCATTAGTGCCCGACAAGGCCATCCTCTGCTACATATACAGCTGGAGCCATGAGTCCATCCATGCATAGTTTTGGGGTAGTGGCTTAGTCCCTGGGAGTTCTGGTTGGTTGGCATTGTTGTTCATATGGGGACTCGAGCCCCTACAGCTCTTTCAGTCCTTTCTCTAACTCCTCCAACTGGAGTCCTGTTCTCAGCTCAAGGGCAAACTACTCTTAAGGGTAAGCTCCATGCTCAGCAGTAGGTGACCAACAGAAAAAAACATGTAAAGGTGTGATGAACTTGGCATTTCACATTTAGTATGAAGGAGTTTCTTTCCTTGTCTTTCAAAACAGAAGAGCAAGCTGTTGACGCCATGTGAAGAACACCTCTATGTTTTCCTTAGCCATACTCTCCTATGCTGGGATACATGGTCCAAGCCTTTCTAGGTTCCACAAAATAATTACAGTTCAATTGCCATAAAGATGTGGCTATTTCTAAATTATCTCCAAATGTCAGTACCACATTGTTTAAAACATAGGAAAAATATTAAGGATGTATAGCAGTTATAATAATTACATATGCAATCTTTATGTATTTTTATCTAAGGTTTTTATTTTCCTTTTTTATTGTAATCTTTTTTAGAAATTCATTTTGATTATGATTTTCACTTCCTTTACTCCTCCCAACTCGGTTCCACATCTCCTTCTATCTGGATTCACCCCTGTTCTGTCTCTCATTAGAAAACAAACAGGGTAATGATGAAATAAAAAATAATAAGAGGGAAAAGAGCTCTGAATAGGATAAAAGCAGCAAACAGAAGGTAAAGAGCCCAATAAATAGCACAAGAAACAGATATAGAAGCAGAGGTTCATTTGTACAGACACTAAAGAATCCCATAAAAACACAAAACCAGAAGCAGCAGCAGAGATGCAAAGAATTAGAAGGGTAGCGAAAAGAAAAAAATTTAAAATTCAAAAAGGTGAGTTTTTTTTTTAAAGAAGACAGAGAGGGGCGTGGGCAAGACACAACATCATGAGATGAGCAACACCAAAGATGCTCTTGAGTTTGTTTCCCGTTGGCCATATACTGTTGAGCACGTGGCATACCCTTGAAAGTAGTTTGTTTCCACAGTGCAGCCTCCCTAGAGAAAACTAAAATTCCATTTGCAGGGGTCATTCATCAAGGACAGCTGCTAGGTTAGAAAGAGGGGCATGTGTTGACTTCTCCTTTCAGCTCTAGAATCTGTCTGGCTCAGGCTTATGCGGGCGCTGTGCATGCTGCCTTAGTGTGTGAGCTCCTTTGTATACCAATCCTGTCAATTTACAGCCTTTGTTTCCTTAGTGCCCCCCACCACCTCTGAATCTTACACTTTTCCCACATCCTTCCTCACAGGGTTCCCTGACCCTTAAGGAGGAATTTAATGGCCCTAATCTGCTTACAGATGAGTTTCCGATGTTGCATATGGTCAGTCTCTGTATTTGTTTACAATGACTGGAGGAAGAAGCTTCTCTGAGGATGGCTGTGCAAAGTATTGATCATAAGAAGAGTAGAAAGTCATTAGAAGTAATTTAATTGCTATGTTTCTTATGTTCAACAGTATTTGGTTTAACCCTGGATTTCTGGGCTGTTTAATCTCAGGTTCTTGATCACCCAACCAGGGTCAAAATGATTTCATCTTGTGGAGCGGGTTTTAAAACAAATCCGATATTGGTTGGTTAGTCACACACAAGATTGGAGCCAGCCTTGCACTGCCATATCTTACAGCCAAGACACCAATGTAGATCAAAGTGGTTTTAGCCAGACTGGTGTTTCACACTTGGTAGCATGCAGAATACCTTCTTCTACCAAGAATACTAGTTCACAGGGTGAAGGCTTTAGGCAGGCACAAGCACTACTTCTCTGTGTTTGATGAGATTCGTGGTTCTTGTCCTTAACAACAGGACCTTTGGTTATGTTTGTGGAAAGAAACCTATATTCTTGGCAACAGCCTGGGTTACTTGGAGGTTCCAATGGGAGTCCTTTGGCTGACAACTCAATTTTATGTAACCCACTCAAATATGGAAGCTTCGTTTAGTAACAAGAGATGCCCATCTGGGGTTCTTTCTCCCCTATTATTTGGAGATTTCATTTAGAGGGTCTTCATATATGTATATATTTTAAGAAGCTTCTACAATCCAAGGTTTTCTTACCTGAATGGTCCTTAATTTTAGCTGTTTTCCCTTGTATGCCCTTCTTCATGCCCCTCTTCTCTCTCCCTTGTTGGTCGATTCTCCCATTCCACTTCATCCCCTCGTGCATTCCTAACTATCTATTCTGTTTCCTTTGTGGTATGTGTTCCCCTTGTCGCTTACTCTATGCCTACTCTCTGAGATTGCACAGATTATAGTTTGGTTATCATTGACTTAAGGGCTATTATTCATATTTGTCTTTTTGCTCTGGTTCACCTCACTCAGTATGATCTTTATTTTCTAGTTCCATGTGCTCACTTGTTAATTTTATGATTCCATTTTTTAAATGTCTGACAGATATTCCATTGTGTAAATATATCACATTTTCTTGATCCATTCTTCTGATGAGGGAACTCTACGTTGTTTTCCGTTTCTGATTAATATGACTAGAGCACCAATGCAGATCAGTGGTGAGCAGGTATCTGTGGAAGGGTGAAAAGTCCCTTGGGTATCTGAGTACGAGTGAATAGCTGAGTCTTGAGGTAGTTCAATTTGCACTTTCCTGAAAAACTGCCATAATTTCCACAGTGACTGTGTAAGTTTGCAGTTACCCCATCAGTCAATGAGTCTTCTCCATACTTCACATCCTCAGTAGCATGAACGGTCATTTGTTTTACTGATCTTAGCCATTCTGATGGTTAAAATGTGGAATCTCAAAGTAGTTTGGATTTACATTTCCATGATGGCTAAGGATATAGAACATTTTTAGTGTTTCTTAGCCATTTATTTGAGTTTCCTTGTTTTTTTTTTATTTTGAGAATGTTATGTGTATATGTATACCCCACATTTGATTGGATTATTTGTTTTTTTGATATCCAGTTTTTGAGTTACTCACACATCTTGGATATTAACCCTCTATCAGATGTGTAGTTGATAAAAAAAACTTTTTGCATTCTGTCGCCTGCCACTTTGAATTATGGTAGCCTTTGTCCTGAAGAAGCTTTTCAGTTTCATGAGGTCCCATTTATTAATTATTGATCATAGTGCCTGAACTATTGGTGTTCTACTCAGAAAATAGTTTCCCGTATCAATGAGTTCAAGGGTATTTGCCACCTTCTGTTCTCAGGGTTTCTGGTTTTATGTTAGGTTCTTTGATCCATTTGTAGATGAGTTTTGTACAAAATGGTAAGTATTGATTCATTTGAATTCTTCTACATGCATGCCCCTAACTTGACCAAAATCATATACTGAAGATTCTTTTTTTTCCCGGTAGGTCTGTGCCTTTTTAATTAATTGATTTTCTCAAATAACCAACTCTTTGTATCATTATTTCTTTGTATTTTTTCTTGTTTGTTACTATATAACTAATTTCAGCCCTGAGTTTGATTATTTCTTGTCAAATACTCCTTTTTGGTTTGATTTATTCCTTTAGTTCTAGAGCTTTAATGTATATTGTTAAGTTACTACTTTTTTTATTTAACTGTTTAGTGCTATGAAGTTATCTCTTAGAATTTCCTTAATTGTGTTCCATAATGTAGGGCTTTGGTGTCTGTAGATGGGATGGATTCCTAGGTGGGGCAGTTTCTGGTTGGCCTTTCCTTTAGTCTCTGTTCTATCTTTTGTCCCTGTCTTCCTTTGAACAGGAATATTTCCAGGTTAAATTTTTTGAGATAGATGGGTGGCACCATGTTGTGGCAAAAATAAAAGGCTGTGGAACCAGTTCTCGTGCATACCCTGGTGGCCACGTTCTCTCACTAGTTCTGGCTCCAGCGGGCCATTGGAACTGGTGCTAATTTATCTCAGCATCTCCATGCTGCCCTCATCTACTTTATGACTTGCTGTCCATAAGCCATTCCCACACAGGACCCTGACAGGCCACTCCATCCTCACTCACAGATCTCTTGGTTAATTTCCACCATACCAGGCATACTCATCCAATTCTGTGATGGCACATACACTCTCTTGAACTCAATTAAGTCACCACATGAAAGAACAAATCACACAATATCCTCTGATCCAATTAATAAGATATAATTTGCCCATCTAGACAATACAAAATCCTGTACACATCCATCCCTTAAGAATAGTCCTAACAGCCTGTAATATGTTCAGAGAGGAATCTTAACAACCACCGCCATGTTCTGTCAGCTGCCTCCTCTTAGCTCCAGCATCTTCTCTTCCCTAAAACTTTTTCTGCTGCCCATCCTTCCTTCTCATCCAATGACAGGCCTCATTCTATCCTATACCTGCCTTTACCTGCATAATGATATCAACATACAGCCCCATACCTCAAAGGCAGGCCGTGCCTATCTACTGGAAGTGGTCTTTATAGGTTTTATCTTCCCTCTGTTGGGTTTTTAGGCTAATGTCATCCCCATTTGGTCTTTGGAGCTTCTCACTTCCCTGGAGTCTGGGACTTTCTGGTGGCTACCCCTAGTTCCGCATCTCCCACTGCTACATATTCAATTTCCTGACCCTTTGGCTGACAACTCAATTTTACATAACCCACTCAAATATTGGAAGCTTCGTTTAGTAATGAGATGCCCATCTGGGGTTCTTTCTCCCCTATTATTTGGAGATTTCATTTAGAGGGTCTTCATATAAGTCTATATTTTAGGAAGTTTCTATAGTTTAAGGTTTCCATACTCGAATGGCCCTTAATTTTAGCTCAAAAAATTGCATATTATTCTTGGAAAGGAACTGATAAGATAGAGGTAGACTAGGAGTTGACAGAGATGGGAAGAGAGAGTAATCAGATTGCCTGATATGCATACCTGAAATTGTCCAAGAACAAAATTAATAAAATAAGGGTAAAAGAATATGAGTGGAAAACATCATGAGTATACAATTTATTTACAGAGTGCAATTATTACTTAAAGCCATACATTTATACAAATAGAAAATAAATTACATATGTGAGGATGATAAAATTCAGTGAAGTATTTTAGGAAGAAGAATGGTATTTTACAGAGACCCATAAAAGGTTTCTGCTGACACTGTAATGGTATAGATTATTGAATGACAATGGATTATAAGCTTTTAGCACCCAATAATTGTAATTGCCTCAAATAATATAGGTCATTCTATTATAAAACAAAGTTTAAGATGTATCTATCTAGAAATGCTACAGAAGGTACTAGAAAAAAAAGTTCAACCTGAAAAAGTTAATGGTACCCCTCCTCCAAAAAAAAAAAATACAAGGAATAATCACAGACTAGCAAATTAAAGAAAAGAAAAATACAAACACCAATAATAAAATAACAGGGATCAACAAATACTACTCATTGAAAACTTTAAATATTGAGGGTGTTATTTCCCCAATTTAAAAATGAAAACAGATTGACAGAGTGTATGGGGGAAGAAGAATCCATCCTATTTCTGAATCATTCTTCTTCCCAGAAACGCATTTTAAAATCAGGGATAATATCACCTCTGGGGAAAAAGGTTGGAAAAATACATTCCAAGCAAATGCATATAAAAATAAAGCCAGTGAAGCCATGTTAATGTCTGATAAAATCGACTTTAAAACAAACTCAATTAGAAAAGATAAGGAGGGACATTACATACTCATCAAAAGAAAAAAATCAACCAAGAAGACATTGCAATTTTTTTTCCATCTTTGGTATTTTCCAACTTGGGTATTTCTTATTTACATTTCGATTGTTATTCCCTTTCCCGGTTTCCATGCCAACATCCCCCTAGCCCCTCTCCCTACCCTTCTATATGGGTGATACCCTCTACATCCTCCCCCCATTACCACCCTCCCCCCAACAATCACGTTCACTGGGGGTTCAGTCTTGGCAGGACCAAGGGCTTCCCCTTCCACTGGTGCTCTTACTAGGCTATTCATTGCTACCTATGAAGTTAGAGTCCAGGGTCAGTCAATGTATAGTCTTTGGGTAGTGGCTTAGTCTCTGGAAGCCCTGGTTGGTTGGCATTGTTGTTCATATGGGGTCTCAAGCTCCTTCAAGCTCTTTCAATACTTTCTCTGATTCCTTCAATGGGGGTCCTGTTCTCAGTTCAGTGGTTTGCTGCTGGCTGGCATTCGCCTATGTATTTGCTGTATTCTGGCTGTGTCTCTCAGGAGAGATCTACATCCGGTTCCTGTCAGCCTGCACTTCTTTGCTTCATCTAGGAACAAAACAAAAGGGCACCCAAGCTTTTAAAAAAACACTCATATAGTTCATATCACACATTGACTCTCATACACTGATAGGGAGTGACTTCCGTACTGGACTCATGCCATTAGAAATATCACCCAGACAAAAACAAGACAGAGAAATGTTGAAGTTAACTGACATCAAATGGACATAATGGATATTTACAGAACATTTTACTCAAGCACAAAAGTATCTTCTCAGCATCTCATGGAAATTTTTCTAAAAGTGTGTTCATACTTAGACACAAAGCAAGTCTCAACAGATACCAGAAAATTGAACTAACTTCCTGCATCCTACCAGGCCAACTTGGATTAATGGCTAAGATCAGAAACGCAGGTGATAATATGGACTCATATTGGCAGAGTTGTGCAGAAATAGGAGCACTACTCTATTACTTGTATAGTTGCAAACTGTATAACCACTATGTATAAACCACTTGTATAAACCACTTGTATAAACTTGTATAACCACTATGGAAATCAATCTGGAGGTTCCTCAGAAAAATCGAAATAGATCTGCCTGAAGACCCAGCTAAACCACTCTTGGGAATATACTCCAAAATCACCCTACCATACCACAAGGGTATGTGCTCCACCATGTTCATAGTGGTCTTGTTTGTGATAGCTGGAAGCTGTAAACAACCCAAATGTCCTACATGCAACAGAAGAATGAATACAGAAAATGTGGTTCATTTACACAATGGAATACTATTCAGCTATTAAGAACAAGGACATCAATAGTTTTGCAGGCAAATAGATGGAACCAGAAAATATCCTGAGGTAACTCAGGCCCAAAAGGACATGTGTGGTTTATACATATGAATAAGGGGATATTAGCCAAAAAGTACAGAATACCTAGAATACAATCCACAGAACTAAAGAAGGATAACAAGAGAGGGCCCAAGTGAGGATGCTTCAATCCTACTTGGGAGGGAGAAGAAAACAGTACAGGGGACAGAGGGAGCAAGGGAGCTGGGTGGGAGAGGGAAGGGAAAAGAAGAAGCGTGATCAGATATGGGAGTGAGACAAGAGAGAAACCCAGGGCCAGCACAATAAATGGAAATATGCAACCTCAGGGGTAGGATGTGAGGAGACCCTCTAGAAAGTACCAGAGACCTGGGAGGTGAGAGACTTTAAGAACTCAAAGCAAGGGACATTAGATGAAATGCTCAAAGGTGTGGAGAGGAAACTCATAGAGTCCACCTCTAGTAGAAAGTCAGGACATCAAGTGGAGGGATGGGGTTGCCGTCCCACAGTCAAAAACTCTGACCCAGAGTTATTCCCATCTAAAAGAACTGCAGGGACAAAAATGGAGAAGACACTTAGGGAAAGGCAGTCCAGTCACGGCCCAACTTGGGATCTAGCTCAAGAGGAGGCTCCAAGGCCTGACACTATTACCAATGCTATGATGTGCTTACAGACAGGAACAGCATGGCTTGTCCTTAGAGAGGTCCAACAAGCCGCTGGATGAGTCAGATGCAGATACTTACACCCAACCATTGGACTGAAGTCTGGTGACCCCTGTGGTTGAATTAAAGAAAAGCTGGAAGAAGCTGAGAAGGAGGGCAACCCCATAGCAGTCTCAACTAACTTGAACCCCTGAGATCTCTCAGACACTAAGCCACCAACCAGACAGTGTACAGGAGCTGGTCAGAGGTGCCTGACACATATACAACAAAGGACTTCCGGTCTGGCTTCAGTGGGAGATGTACCTAAAGTTCCAAAACCTAGGGAGTGGGGAGGGCTGGCGGCAGTGGGGGAATGGGGAATCCTCTTGAAGACAGGGGCGAGAAGGAATGGGAAGATGAACTGTGGTAGAGTGAACCATAAAGGGGGGAAATGACTGAACTTTAGAAAATAAATATAGTACTAACAATAATAATAATAATAATAATAATAATAATATAAAAAATAATAAAGATAGCTATCAACAACAACCCAAATAACAGAAACCTTACAAACTCAGGGAGACTGAGCAACTCACTACGACATTTTAAAAGGTCAATCGAAAAATAAATTAAGAACTTTAAAATTTTTAATAAACATGGAAACATAACATTCTCTTCTATGGAACACACAATTTTTATTAATCATTTTATTCATCTACATTTCAAATGATATCCCCCTTCCCGGTTACCCCCCACAAAGCCCCCATCTTATCCCCCTTCCCCCTTACTCTGCCTCTATGAGGTGCTCCTCACCCACTCCCCTCCTCACCCGGTTACTAAAAACAATGAAATTTGTAGGCAAATGGAGGGAACTAGAAAATACCATCCTGAGTGAGGTAACTCAGACTCAAAAGAACACACTTGGTATGTACTCACTGATAAGTGGACATTGGCCCAAAAGCTCAGAATAACCACACACAATATAATCGATAAGTCAAATAGAGCTTAAGAAGAGGGAAGATCGAAGTGTAGATGCTTCATTCCAACATAGATTGAGGAACAAAATAATCATAGGAGGTTGAGGGAAGGGGAGATCTGGGAGGGAGAGAGGAGGGGGAGGGGAAAAGGGGATGCAGGATCAGGTATTGGAAGGGTCCTCTTTGTTGTATAAGTTGTGTACCAGTGTTGTTGGTTTTTTTTGCCAATCTGATTGCTTTGGAATGGCATTCTAGTTAAATATAAGCTACCCTTATCATTGATATAGTTGACTATATTTTCTTATAATTTTTAAAAATATATAAAATTTTTATATAAAATTGGTGATTTTCTCTTCTGTGAATTTTCTTCTGACTTTTTCATTCTTATTTTTAAATCTGCTATCCTTAAAACCATTCCAAGAGATGTCTTCTTTTTCTCTATCTCAATCTGAATGGACATTAGCTTATTTCTTATTTTGATACATGTATCTCCTTCAGTGTTGTTTCCCTGTGTGGTTTTTCCATTTACTGTCCTATATTTGTGATATCTATCACATGATCTAAGCACTACAAATCAGCTAAATACCTTGGATAACATTAACAGAGCATTTCACCCGATGTCCCAAGTCAAGAATAAAAATGTTAGATTCTAAAATGTGCATTTTATCGTATTATATTACCACGAAATGACTGTTTTCTCCTAAGGAAATCTAGTACAGTGAAAATAAGAAGGCATTTATTGACGCAGAAGGCCCGTGTCTTTGACACCCAATCTTAGCTCTTTTGGCATTCACTGAACAGGACACATTTTTTTTAACATTCTTATAGTAATTGAAGAACTGAAGGAACTAGAAAACACTGATACATAGGAAAAAAGAGTACAATACTGGAGTGGAAAAGGCCAAATAGCACTACAGTAAGTCATTTAGCTGCATTGATTTGACGCTCTTTATTCACCAAGTGAGCAATAATTTTCAAAATGTTTAAAAAACAACTGTGAAAGAAGTAAAGAAAAAGTTTAATGGCAAGCCAAATTACTTATAAATTTGAACACACTGAAACAAATAGCTAATCAGGCTTAAAAGCACATTGATCCTAAAAGCCTCTGATCCAATATTGACTGACATTAAAAGATAACAGATCCTGAACTTATTCTTCTTCAAATACTAAAAATTTTACTAATGAAGAGCGATTCGGTTCACTAAGGAAAATAATAATGGTACATAAAGTTCACGTGTAAGTTGGTAACTTGCTATTTTCAAATATACCATACTTTTTAATTAGTCTAAACAGCATGTTAATTTTCTCAAAGCGAAAGCTTCATTACCAGAAAAAAAATGTGTCATGTTTCAGTTTTTAAAAGAGCTATTTGCCAAGTCCTTGAAAGTATTGCCACATTGTGTATTTAAAATATCCTTCCTATAATTAAATCTGTATAGTGTAATATTTCATCAGGAAATCGAGTGATATAGCTGTGATAAAAACAAAAGCCACGAAAATAATACAACAGATGCTGAAATATCCTTAGAAGAAATTTTCTATTTTACTGGATTCAGAAAAATATAGTTAGTGATTTATTCCTATATGTTAATAAATGGGAAATAGTAAATCACATAAAATGGGAGAAAACAAACAAAATATGTGAATTTTTGATAAAGTAAACAAATATAGAAATTACTCAACAAAATTTACCATGAATAATCTAACATCTATTACAGCAAGAACAGAAAATAAAGATTTTAAGGCCAAAATTGAACAAAGCATTATGACTAGAGAACTTTGCAGGCTGTTTTACAAAAAGCTTTTCTCACACTGTACTCAGAAAGTTAGAAATATTAGGGAGAGGTGTAGCATCCTGAATGATGCTGCTCATCTACACAGAAGCAAAGAGAGTTACATGGCCAGGGTGAATTTCTGTGGACCACATTCTGACTTAAAGATTTCTAGTAAGTGATCTCCCTATTGAATTTTATCAGACATGTATAGAAGAGAGAAACAAACATATAACAGTGTTTCATGTAAGCAGAATCATTCTGATACAAAAATTAAACAGATATTAGAAAAGAAAATAACCCATAGATAGATGGAATTGATGGATGGATGATAGATAGATAGATAGATAGATAGATAGATAGATAGATAGGGATAGAGCCTAAACTTCTTAAATAAATACTAGAAAAATCAAATAAAAAGTATATTTTAAATGGTAAAAAGAAGTTTATTTTTGGAGATTTGACTTTCTCAAAATTCTTGTTAATCTTAATACATAAGATTAGCTTTGAAAGCAGGAGCTGAAGTAATGACACCATGGCTCAATGTGTTTACACACTTGTAAGAGACCCAAGGTAGCTTGCCAGCACCAATTTCGGATAGATCACAATGGCTATAACTGTAGCTCCAGATGAATCTGACACATCTGTCCTTCATAGCCACCTACACAGAAATAGATGTACATGCTCATGCAAAGATAAGATAAAACTTTTCTTAAAAATTGAAAATGTTATATATGATATTCATACATAAAAAGAGGAAAACTTGTGTAATAAATATAAAAAAATCACTTGACAAAATTCATGTTCTATTTATGACTTTCAGGAAGCAAACTAAAGGATTGAACTGAGGTCAGGAACCCCTATGGAAGAGTTAGGGGAAAGGACTAAAGGAACTGAAGGGGTTGGTGACCCTCTAGGAAGAACAACAATGTCAATTAACCTGGACCCCTGGGAGCTTCCAGAGACTGAGCCACCAACCAAAGAGTATACATGGGCTTGTCTGAAGTCCTGGGCACATATGTGACAGGGGACTGCCTTGTCAGGCCTCAGAGGGAGAGGATGCACTTAATTCTGTAGAGAGCTGATGCTCCAGGGAGGGGGTTACTTGGGTTGGAAGGGCACCCTCTCAGGGGTGAAGGGAAGGGGGATGGGAGGAAGAACTCTGCAAAGGTGGCTGGGAGGGGGCAACATTTGGGATGTAAAATAATTAATTAATTAATAAGAGCAATAATAAAATAAGTAAAAATAAAAAAATAAAAGCAAACTAAGTGAAGTGAACTAAGAATAGAAGAAAAGTTCTTCAACTTCATAAAATGTCATCACCTACAAAAAAATCTACAGGCACAGTTGCATTTCCTCATTAAATGTGGGAAGTTTGTTCATGTGATCTGGGATAGCATGGAAGGGCTTTCTTACAACCTCTACTCAGTTATACAGGAAATTATACAGACTAGGAAGGAAATGAAATTTAGGGTTTACAAATATAGGGAAAAAAGAAAAATGTCTCTATTTAAAGATAGTGAAAATGAAAAATGTGATAAAGAATCTGTTTCAAAACCTGATAGCTATTAAGTAAACTTAGCAAATTATGATATAATTTTTATGGAAAGAATCATTTCTACTTCTATATATTACCAACAGTGAATTAGACAAAACCTAAAGTTATAATATTGATAATTGTAGAACAAATACAAAATGCTCCAAAGCAAAAGACATGTGGGATTTATGCAATTAAAACTATAACATACTACTGAGAGAAAACTTTAAAGTGTAACAACATAAAAATATATTCACAGATTGAGAAGGCTCAGTATGTTAGAATGTGAATTGTCACCAAATCTTTCTAAACATTCAGTGGAATCCCAAGCAAAATACCAGCAGAAAACCTTCTGTCGAATTGATCAGCTTACTTTGAAATTCACTGGGAAGTACAAGGATCTAGACCAATCTGCGTCTGATCAATCTTGGAGAGAAGTATGGTATTGGAGTTGTGCCTTAAAGTCTTACTTATCCAGTATAAATCAATGGAGTGTGATGTCAGCAAGGTAGAACACGTATCCCAGGGAAATGGAGGAAGCCTGATAATAAACACACACGGGTACACAGGTGTCTATGGGGATGTAAAGTATCGCAAGGGGAGTGGAAGCATTTCCAAGGGGAAAATGTACTTGACCATCCATTCTTCATCTCCATTTTACTGCGTAGCCATGGTGTCACCACAGTATGCACAAAAGTTTACAGTATACCATACATCTAAATAAATATAAAGCCAAATCTTCAGTGTTTCCAAAAATATATATAGAATGATTTATTTCTTAGATACATAAATATTTCTTAAGAATAAAAATAGAACATATCTCCCAACAGAAACTTTTTCTTTAAACTATTTCTTTAATTTATTAAAAGTAAAGAATTTGAAAACAAATAAAATAAAATCACACAATGTATAGATTTTAACAAACCCCAAAATCTATTCATATCAATAAATTCCTATGTATTTAGAATAGCTATTCTGGAACTGTGAAGCTTCACATTGGACTTTATACTTTCACTATCAAATATATATTTAAGTACTTATTTACCACCAAAACACACACACACACACACACACACACACACACACACACACACACACACACACAAATCCGCAACAGAATTTAAACTAAAAAAAAAAAATCTTTCTGTCATGCATCATGGCTCTAATTATAAAAAGGTAAAAATCATAATATTGAACTTAGCAAAACTTGAAGCATTTTTGGTTAAAAGCATATATGTTATATATTAATTTATAATATATTAACTACATATCATATTCGTTTTCATAATAAGAAATGTGCATCGCCAACATCCATATAAAACTGTAGTCATTACTTTTCACCTAGTCTTATTGTTTTCTTTCAGTTGTGTTTTCAAATAGGTAAGTAATGCTAAGAAATAAGTTGAAAATTTTCAAAATAAACGATTTCAAAGAAGCATTAGGTTAATGTTCAGATATGCCAGACACAGAGAGCTATACAGTTATTATCTTTGAGTTATCAAGTTGGTTCTCAGGCTTTGGCTGCCTAACTACAATGGAAGAAACAGAATGAATAATAAGACCCCTCATGTCTAGCTTTAAAACTTCAGGTTCCAAAGGAGAAACATGGGTTTTCTAGTATTTAATCTTTCTCAATGATGGAAAAAAAGACAAACACATCAAAGAAAGGAGACTCTTGTGGCTTATAAGAAACCTAGCAGTATGCCAATAGTCTTGCTCTTAACTTGTAAGACAAATCAACTCTTAATTTCCTGATAGGGAAAGGACACAAAGCAAGCACAAACTGAGTATACGAAAACAACAACAACAACAAAAAACCCAAATCACAAAACAAAACAAAGCAAACAAACAAACAAGAAACCAAAGAGGAGACAAAGAGTTTTCAGGACCATATTGGGAATGAGCAGCAGCCTCACCTCCTCAGGAGTCTGGCCAAGAATGCAGCAAGGATACACGTGCATATTCTGCTCAAGAGCCAAAGTTAAGAGCAAAAGAAAGTCTAGTTTTGTAGGAACAATACCATATTATAAATATATAGCACAAATATGATGTATGTAATGTTGAATATATAATTGATAAGAATATAAATAGTAACTCTATGTTTAAGATCTCAGAACAGGGCTGGAGAGATGGCTCAGAGGTTAAGATCTCTGATTGCCTTTCCAGAGGTCCTGAATTCAATTCCCAGCAATCACATGGTAGCTCACAACCATCTGTAATGGGGTCCGATGCCCTCTTCTGGTGTGTCTGAAGTCAGCGACTATGTACTCACATATATAAAATAAATAAATCTTAGAAAAAGAAAGAAAAAAAAGAACTCACTACAGAGAGAAGAGAGTCACTTTATTCAGTCAGGACTCAAGAACGTTTGAAAAGAAAATCTCTCAATGATTGGTGTCTGTATGTTGGGCAAATAGCCATGCATAGGCTTACCTATGGTGCAAATCAGCAACTATCCACAGCAGCTAGACAACATCACTTATTTCTTTTTATCTTGTAAAATTTGGCATAACCACATCCTCCAGAGTACTTGTTCTCATTTAAATTCAGTAAAGACACCGAATCTGCATTCATGATGAGAACTAGATGATTCTAGCATAATAGAAGGTAAGACCACACAACATTAGATCAACTTAGGTCAAGGGTCACCCACCAACAATATACTGAAGGCTGAATCCAGTCAGAATAAACTTAAAATGGACATAGACTGCAGAGGTAATTTAACTTCAAGAATTTTTGATTAAAGTAGATACTTATGCTGTTAATTGTGATTTTTGAATATGCACACATCTTTTTTTTCTGAATTACCTCAACTTTTTAAAATGCTTGTAATAGTCCAAAACAAAACAAACATATTTCTAGCACAAATGTGCTATTTATGGACCATGAACTGCAAACTCTGGTTGTGACATTAATCATCCCATAGAGTTTATTTTTTGTTACTACCACCCTACCTAACCATCTAGAAAGTTCCAACTCACAGTTCTGATTTTTCTAAAGCTAATAAAAGAGGTCAGGATAAAACTGAGACCTTCAGATGAATGTTATATTGTAAGGATTTTAGATATTTAGAGATGAAGCTAGATGTGGGAAATTTCAACTTGATGGAACAAAAATTTCTAGTTTGAAAAGAAGCCATTTGGAATTGCAAGTGTCTACCGTGCAGTGATAGCATTGGATTTTTTGCTTTATATCTAATAAGCTAATCTATCACAATTCTATTTGATTATAAGATCATTATATTATCATGCCCATTGTAGGAATGCAAACATATTGCTGTAGGATTGGTATTAACTAATATCACTACAACTTATGCTATAATAATTTACATTTACCTATACTACATATCAATATAACAAAGACAAAAGGGCTCAACAGGCAACTAATTAATTTATAAATTAAAATAAAAGTCAACTTTGTAACTTATACATAAAAATTTTTAAATTTTTTATATGTTGTGGGAGAAATTACCAAGGATCACCAGGTATTTTCACGTTATTACTATTTTCCCATTCATCCTTGCATTGAAGTGCATTAATAAATTAGTATCACTCAATACAAATGTCACTTTAGGGCTAAGACAGTCAAGAATCTCAGTGTCTCCATCACCTCCTTCTGCCTCTCAAGACTTTAGCAACCACCTGCGCCTGGCAGCAGAGCTGAAATAGAGAGAAAATCCTCTATTCTGGGAACATAACTGAAGTCCTAGAAACTAGTCATTACCATAGTTCAAACTGCTCAATCTTAGTTAAGATGCAAACAAACTGAGGGAGATAGGGAGAAAAAAAGAAATGAAGGAACACAGAAACACACTGGAGACCCTGAAGGGGTTGGGGTAAGTTCAGAGATGTGACCAAGTCTACAATGTAAGCAGAGCATGCTTAGAGCACTACCTCACTACCTCACTTCTGGAAAGGAAACAGTGAGACTCAGGAAGCGGCTGGTCACTGCTCCTGTAGTAATTACTCATCGAGTTATAGAGGAGGACTGCGCTCCTTTCAACACACAAAAGTCAAATTTATTGAATCCTGAGGGTTATAAAGAACGGGTTTAGGAGTGCTTCTGCTTTGGAAGTTAGAACCATGCCCATATGAACAGTGGATGAGTGACAGGGAGGACACAGTCAGTGTAAAAGAGGACATCCACAAGGCAGTGTACTTGACCAGACTGGAGCATTTAGTCTACTCCTGTACAACTTAGTTATGAATTCCAGCTCCGCCATTAATCCTCATATGACGTTGGACAGTTGCTTAACTTTTCTGCATTTCATATTTCTCACATATAGCATGAGACTTCCACCAGTATCTGCTGCACAAGAACATTGTGAAGGCTAAGTAACTGAGTCTGACAGAACACTGCCACAGTTCCCATCACAATGCTAGGCAGAAATTACTTTTAAAAGACAAGTTTCACCAAAATAAAGATATGATACATATAATTTCATGACAAATGCAAGCATTACACTAAAACTGAACAACAATTCATTGACTTTTAAATTGTGGTTTTATATTTTCCATTGAGTGCAAATTTTCATAGAGAATGAAGACCCAAAACTATTCACGTTTCTCATTGAAGCTTGCAAATGTGTACTTAAAAAATATTTGCTGTTAAAGAGAAAAGAGAAATGACTAATTCGTTTTTATCTCATGGCTTAAATAGTAACATTTAATTTTAAACAAATGTAATAAAGTCCAATTATTTGGTATGAAATATAACTTAGATGCTTACAAACATGAAAAATATAGTACAGTGACAGATGATTAAGTGCTCTGGTTTCCATCCTGAATGTATAAGAGAATTTGACAACAATGAGCACAAGGAGAATACGGCATTTATCAAAAGAAGGAAGTGTGTAATGTGTGTTTCACCATTCAGTCACATCAAATTATCGCTGACAGAAGAAATTTGGTTAAGTTACATTTTTCTTCTACCATGGGGTTTCTATATTTGCGTCCTATGTCTCAAAAATAATGCCTGCCAATCATTTGAAGAAGCTGAGAGAGTTGTTGTGGTAGGCTTCCCTTAACAATTGTAGATTTTATCATTCTTCTGTGGTTGTGTAAGTCCTAAGTTAACAATCACTAGAAATTATACCTTAGGTAGAAGATACACCATTTAGGTTACAAATTGATGTAATGAGTTCCTTTTTATATAATTTATTAATCTGACAATAGATTTATATAAAATTTATATAATAAATAAAGTATCAATAAAGAGTGTGTTTTCTTTAGATAGATTTTTGTCGATGGTCCACATGTATATCCAGTTGTTCTAAAACTATGCTTTAAAGATGTAATTAATTCTAATGAAGACTTTTATCCTCCATTGCTGCCTAATCCCTATTCAGAGTGGATTAGTCAGTATTTAAATTTATCACAAGATCAAGAGTTATTAGTAGCCTGCCATAGAAAAGAATCCCATGAAATTCATGGTTCTTTATCACAGAGGAGACTGGGGGTGAGTGCATGGTGAAGCTCTGAAGAGGTTATGCTGTAGTGAAAAGTCTCCCATATGATGACTGTTCCTGAGGTGTTGTGCAATCAGGGGAAACTCAGAAGGACCAAGGACTACTTGTGGGAAGAGTTCTTTCCTGAGAAAGATACAACAGCACTAAAATGATTTGATACTTTCTGATCATTTGCATTCTTGTTGAATGCTCAGCTTTTATGAAGTGTTAATCCAAGTCTTCCTTGTATACATGGTTTTCTAAAAGAAAAAAAATCTTTTGAAAACAAAAGCTGAAAGACTCAGTGCTAAGTTTCAAGTTTGACTGAAATGAATACACCAGAGATATAGTTTAATAAGGAAAATTGCCATTTTCCTGTGATTGTGTTTGTGCACTCTCGAGACAGATCTAAAAATGAATTAGCTTTGAGTGTACATATTGCAAAACTCAGAGATACCAGAATAATCAAAGCAATAATGATATCCTCATGCTTTCTTGCTTAGAACTCAGCTCTGCTTCTGGGAATACAATTGATATAAGTATTGAAGTAGCTCAGAGTTGCTGTCAGCCATTGTGGTAAAAAGTCAAAGTGACCTCTAGAATATTTGTTTTCTCTTCATAAACACTAATGGAAAAATCTCACACAGCCTATCGTTACAATATAGTTATGCTCAAGGAATTTAAGTTCAAAGTATTAAGTTTTAAGTGCATTTTTTTCTCTACAAGACACAAAGTAAGAATAGTGCTTGTATTAAGCTATCCGCTACTCTGACAAAATGTTCACGTTCTTTACAAACATTAACAGTGATGATTTCAAACACAAGAGCTTGTTTAGAAGGCCTCTCATTGGTTCTTTGCAAATAGTGAAATTCTAAATTGTAGGTTGTCCAAATACCAATCTTCCTCTTTGTGATCGAATCCTCTGATTTTAGCAGAAAAATTATTCCCCTCTCCAGACTATGATTTCATATTGTCAGTAATGTACTTGGTCAATATTTTTCTATTTTCTTGTGTTATATATTTTAACATAGGATTTTACCATATCTTACAAATTTAAAAATATGTATTAATTATTTATGTCTATTTCTTATATGTGCATGGATGCATGAGTTTACATGCACCATCTATGTGCATGTGCACAAGGAGGTTAAAGGACATTAATTCCTTAGGTTTGGATTAAGAGACAGTGTGGGAAGCCTGATATGGGATTCAAATCCTCTGTAAGAGCAGTGACTATTCTTGAAAGATGCTGGGCTATTTCCTAGATTCTACCTTACCATAATTTATTTACTTATTTATGCATTCATTCATTTTGCATCCTGGTGACATATTTCCCACCCTCCTCTCCTCCCAGTCCCACCCTAATAAATTCCCCATAACCCCCTCCACTTCCCTTCACAGGAAGCCCCCCTTGGGTTCACCCTGCCCAGCCTGGGACATCAAGTCGCAGTAGGACTAAGCACCTTCTCTCCCACTGAGGCCCGACCAGGCAGTCCAGCTAGGGAAGTATTTCTAATTGTGGGCAACAAAGTCAGATAAAGTCCCTGCTCCATTTGTTGGCGAATTCACATGAAACTGAGGTTCAGATCTGCTACAAATGTATAGTGGGCCTAGGTTCAGACCCCGTATGCTCTTTGGTTGGTGGTTTAGTCTCTCTGAGGCCCCATGAGCCCAGGTTACTTGACTCTGTAGGTCTTGTGGTGTCCTTGACCCCTCCAGCTTGCTCAATCCTATCCAGACTCTTGCACAGTTCTCCCAGAGCTTAGCCTCATTTTTGATTGTGAGTCTCTGTGTCTGTTTTCATCCAACAATGGAGGAAGTCTCTCAGCAACAGTTAGGTTAGGCTTCTGTCTGCGAGCGTAGCAGGATATAATTAATAGTGTTAGGGGTTGTCTGGTTATTCCTTCAATCTATCTATATATATCTTCCATCTTTGTGTATACAATGCTATATGTAGACATTAAGCATCGTGTAGGTAGGGTAAATTTTGGATTGAAGAAATTATGAGTAGGTTGATGCCCCCCTCCCTCCACTAGAATTCCTGCCTGCTTATAGAAAGTGACTACTTCAGTTTCCATAGTCACAGCTGCTAGGAGTCTCAGCTAGGGCCACTCTCAGAGACTCCAGGGAGCTTCCCCTAACCCAGGTCTCCAGCCAGTCCCAAAGATGCCCCCTACTGGTTTCCATTCTCTCTCTCAGCTGTCTTCCAAACTTCTCTCCCCATTACCTGATCCTCATCCCATTTTTATGGGATAATGAACAACCTTGAACTTCTACTTCGAAGCACAATTACTTATATGACATAAAATAAGCCATACATTCTAGATGTGTTTTACAAGGTCAAACAGATTTATTCTTGTTGTCTTCATTCAAGATTTATAATTAAGAATGTCTTCTTGCAGTCTTTCCTTATCTGAGGGCTATTACTTCTACCTTTCTGGAGTCTTTATTCTGTGGCTCATGATTCACCCTTGCAGAGCTTGGGCATTAGCAACAGTGTTTCCAAGACGATGCTATGTGTAGACATGCGCTCTGTAACTTGCAGGATATTGAGCCACTTACTTTCCACTATATTCAAGTGGCCTTGGCCTAGCCGTGACAATAAAAGATATCTTCAGTCCTTGACAAGTGCTGGAGGATACAGTTATCCCTACCATGGCTTTAGGAGTGCGTTCCAAAATTTACTCATTTAAAAGAAGCTCTGAAGATTAGTGATATTAAAAAAGCGTTATTCAATATTTAGCATGAAAATAAAGCTCAAGAGTGTCTGAGAATCTGTTAACTAATTTTATAAGCAAAATTTAATAAGTGAGTTACAAGCTGGAATTATTACAAACAAAACGAAATTAATAATGGATAGTTTCTAACTCCAATTAAAGAACCAGAAAAAACAGGACAGAAAAAGAAAATGAACAAGACCATAGACTTAGGACAACTATGAGACATCCAAGTCTTTCTCCACCAACCAAGCATCCACTCCTCAAGAGTACTTGGAATATTCATTTAAATGAACCATGTGTTACACTTAAACACAAATCTAGTGCATTTAAAATAGAATAACGCAAGATCATATGACCACAAGGAAATGAAATTGTTATTGAAAATGACAACAGAAAAAAACTGAGAAAATAATAAATAAATGGAAATTGAATGCTATACACAAACAGCAAATAAAAGGTCATGAAAAATAAAAGTGCTTTGAGATCAGAAAATTAAAAAGACAAAATATTAAATAAAAAATTAATTAAGTAAATAAAAAGTATCTATAGCTAATGTAGAAGTTAGAAAGAAGTCTCTGACTAGGTCTATGCTGAAAAGGGGAACAGGTCTCAATTCCTATACCTAAAATAACAGAAGAAACAGGGCAAATTAATCTTGCAACAAGATACAAGGCCAAGAAAAACAATCAGAAAGCTAAGAAACAGCAGTGTTAATAATATTAAATTTTAGTAGACTTCAGGCAGATTGACACATATGCACACTTGACGGAGCTACGGGGAGTTCAACTAACTAGAATGGTAACTAACTATCATTACAAATCAAGATGACATTGCTTGTGATGATTTCTGTTGACTTGTTACTTCATTGTTGAGAATTATGTTACTTGCTTGGATTGAGAACATTAAGATTAGTGAATCAGACCTCTAGGTGAGCCTGTAAGGATGCTTCCGGAACTATTATATCATGAGGTTTCTTGATGAGTAAATGGCATTACTTAATACATTTTTATTAATCATTTTATTTGTTTACATTTTGAATGATATCCTCTTTCCCAGTTTCCTCTCCCTTTTGCCTTCATGAGGGTGCTCCTCCACCCACTCACTTACTCCTACATCATCTATCTAGCATCTCCCTCTATGGGGACATCAATCCTTCACAGGACTAAGAGCCTCCCCTCCCATTGGTGCCAGATAAGGCCATCCTCTGCTACGTAGCTTGAGCCATGGATCCCTCCATGTGTACTCTTTGGTTGGTGGTTTAGTCTCTGGGAGCTCTGGATGGTCTGGTTAGTTGACATTGTTCTTCCTATGAGGTTGCAATCCCCTTCAACTCCTTTAGTCCTTCCCCTAGCTCTTCCATTGGCTTGACCTGGCTCAGTCAGATGGTTGGCTAGGCAGGTGCTGGCAGAAATTTTCAGGGGACAGATGTTCCAGGCTCCTGTCAGCAAGTGCTCCTTGGCATCAGCAATAGTGTGTCTTGGTTTGGTGTCTGCAGATGATATGGATGCTTAGGTGGGACATTCTCTGAATGGCCTTTCCTTCAGTATCTGCTCCATTTTTTGTTCCTGCATTTCCTTTAGACAGGATCAATTCTAGGTTAAAAATTTTGAGATGGGTGGGTGGCTCCATCCTTCAAGTGGGGACTCTACCTATCTATCTTTACAGGTTCTATCTCCCCTTTGTTGGGTACTTTGGCTAATGTCATCCCATTGGGTCCTGGGAATCTCTTGCTTCCCTGGAGTCTAGGACTTTTTTGTGCCTACACCCAGTTCCCCATCCCACACTGCTATAGATTTCTGTTCAATTTCCTGACCCTCTGTACTTCTCTCCTGTGCCTTCCCATACCTGATCCTGCCTCTCCTTTTATTTCCTCCCTCTTCTTTCTCCCTCCCAGGTTCCTCCCTCCCTCTACCTCCTGTGATATTTTTGTTCCCCCTTCTATATAGGATTGAAGCATCCACACTTTGGTCTTCCTTCTTCTTAAGCTTCATATGGTTTGTTCAACTGGCAGTCATCATGTAGAAGAATGCAAATTAATCCAGCTCAAGTCCAAGTGGATCAAGGACCTCCACATAAAACCAGATGTGTTGGATCTAATAGAAGAGAAAGTGGGGGAGAGCCTGGAACACATCACCACAGGGGAAAATTTCCTGAACAGAACAACAAAGGACCAGGCTCTAAAATCACTAATTGACAAGAGGGAACTCATAAAATTGGAGGGAAAAAAACTGTAAAGCAAAGGACACTGTCATTAGGACAAAATGGCCACCTACAGATTGGGAAAAGATCAGTACCAATCCTACATCTGATAGAGGGCTAATATCTGAAATACACAAAGAAATCAAGAAGTTAGATTCCAGAAAACCAAATAACCCTATAAAAATAAGGGACCCTCAAGATTCTCAGACACTGAGCAACCAAACAGACAGCATACACAAGCTGAGATGAGGCCACATACAGCAGAAGATGGTCTGATCAGGCCTCAGTGAGAGAAAGTGCATCTAACCCTTGAGAGACTTGAGGCCCCAGGGAGTGGAGAGGTCTGGTAGGGTGGGGTGGGGGTATCCTCCTGGAGACGGGGGGGGGGGGAATAGGATGAGGAACAGTCAGAGGGCAGACCAGGATGGATAACGACTAGACTGATAAAAAAAAGATTAAAGAATAATAAAAAAATGAATACCAAAAGTGGGATACAGAGCTAAACAAAGAATTCTCAACTAAGGAATCTCAAATGCCTGAGAAGCACCTAAAGAAATGTTCAACATTCTTAGTCATCAGGAAAATGCAAATTCAAAACAACCCTGAGATTCTACCTCACACCAATCAAAATGGCTAAGATGAAAAACTAAGGTGACCCTTAGGCCATCCAGAGACTGCCCCACCTAGAAATCCATCCCATAGGCAGACACCAAACTCAGACACCATTGCTAATGCCAAGAAGCCCTTGCTCACAGGAGTCTGGTGTAGCTGTCCCCTGAGAGACTCTGCCAGAGCCTGACCAAATACAGATGCAGATTTACAACATAGCCAAGCATCCAACTGAGCAAGGGGATGATAATGGAAAACTTAGGTCAAGGACTGAAAGAGCTCAAGAGTTTTGCAATCCAGTAGGAATAAATACAGTATCAATGAACCAGACCCCCCAAAGATCCCAGGGACTAGACCACCAACCAAAGAGTACACATAGAGGGACTCATGGCTCCACCTGCATATGTAGCAGAGGATTGCGTTATCTGGCATCAAAAGGAGAGGAGGGCCTTGGGGATGGGTAAGAGGATAGGGGGATTGTGGAGGGAAAACTGAAAATGGGAAAACATTGGAAATGTAAATAAATAAAATAACCAATAAAAATAACTTTTTAAAGAAAAAAAGAAAAGTTCGGGTGACAGCAGATGCTGTTGCAGATGTGGAAAAAGAGGAATATATTCATCCATTGTGGGTGGGATTGCAAGCTGGTATAACCACTTAGGAAAACAATCTGACAGTTCCTCAGAAAACTGGAAATAGTTCTACCTAAAAACCCAGCTATATCACTACTTGAAATATACCCCAAAAAAACCTCTGATATATAACAAGGACACATGCTCCACTATGTTTATAGCAGCCTTATTTATAATAGCCATAAGCTGGAAACAACCCAGATGTCCCTCAACAGAGGAATGGATACTGAAAACGTGGTATATTTACACAATGGACTACTACACAGCCATTAAAAAACAATGACTTGATGAAATTCACAGGCAAATAGATGGAACTAGAAAATATTATCCTGAGTAAAGTAACCTAGACCCAAAAGAACACACATGGTATGTACTCACTGATAAATGGATATTAACCCAAAAGCTCAGAATACCCACAGGGCAACCCATAGTCCACATGGAGCTAAGGAAGAAAGAAAACTGTTGGTTCCTGCTATATTTGTTTCTGTAGGTAGATTTATGTGCTTGTGGTTATCAGGAACAAATGGTCATCTGTTTTTAATATCTCTCAATATTAATGGACTCAACCCACCTATAGACAAAAGCTAACAGATTAGATAGGCAAGCAAGATCCAGCTATTTGCTGCATACAAGATCCACACCTCAATAACAAAGACAACCACTATATCAGAGTAAAATGATGGCAAAAGGTCTTCCTAGCAAATAGTCCCAAGAAAAAAGCTGAAGTTGCCATCATAATATCCAAAAAAATAGACTTTTAACCAAAAGTTATCAAAAAGATAATGAAGGACACTTTATACTCATCAAAGGAAAAATCTAACAAGATGAACTCTCAATTCTCAACATTTATGCCCCAAATGCAAGGGCATCCACATTCACAAAAGAAACTTTACTAAAGCTCAAAGCATACATTACTCCACACACAATAGTAGTAGGAGACTTCAACACACCACTCTCATCAATGGACAGATGATGGAAAAAGAAATTAAATGGAGATACAGTGAAACCAACAGAAATTATTAACAAAATGGATTTAACAGACATCTATAGAACATTTCATCCTTAAACAAAAGAATATACCTTCTTCTCAGGGTACCCTCTACAAAATTGGCCATATAATTGGTCGCAAAAAAACCCTCAGCCAATACAAGATTGAGATTATCCCATGCATCCTATCAAACCACCATGGCCTAAAAGTGGTCTTCAATAACAGCGAAAGCAGCAGAAAACTCACATACTATGAAAACTGAAGAATTCTCTACTTAATGATAATTAAATTAGGGATGAAATAAAGAAAGAAATTTAAGGCTCCCTGGAATTTAATAAAAATGTTGACACATCACCCCCAAACTTAGGCGAAACAATGAAATCAGTGCTAAGAGATAAAATTCAGAGCACTAATTGCACTGGTAAAAAAAACTGGGATGATCTTACACTAGCACCTTCTCAGCACACCTGAGAGAGACGTAGAACAAAAAGAAGCAAACTCACCCAAAAGGAGAAGGCAGCAGGAAAAAGGCAGGCACACGGCTAAAATCAACCAAATAGAAAGAAAGAGAACAATACAAAGAATCAGCAAAACCAGAAGCTAGTTCTTTGAGAGAATCAAAAAGATAGATAAACCCTTAGCCAAACTAACTCCAGGGCCTGTGGGCAGTATCCAAAATAACAAAAATAGAAATGAAAAGGGAGATATAACAACAGAAATGGAGGAAATTCAAAAAAATCATCAGATCCTAACAAAAATGCCTATACTCAACAAAAATGGAAAATCTAGATGAAACACATGGTTTTCTAGACAGATACCACATACCAAAGTTAAATAAAAAGCAGGTAAACTTTATAAACAGGCCCATATCCCATAAGGAAATAAAAGTAGTCATTAAAAACCTCCCAACCCCAGACCCGGTGAGAGAGAGACCCACCGCCTGGTCAGGTGGGCATTCCTGAGGCTGCAGAGCGGAAGAGACCACCAACACTGCTCACCCCTGCCCACATCCCTGGCCCAAGAGGAAACTGTATAAGGCCTCTGGGCTCCCGTGGGGGAGGGCCCAGAAGCGGCAGGACACCTGCCTGAGACACCGCCTGAACCTGAAAGAAACGGAACCTGAAAGAAACAGACCGGATAAACAGTTCTCTGCACCCAAATCCCGTGGGAGGGAGAGCTAAACCTTCAGAGAGGCAGACAAGCCTGGGAAACCAGAAGAGACTGCTCCCTGCACACACATCTCGGACGCCAGAGGAAAAAGCCAAAGACCATCTGGAACCCTGGTGCACTGAAGCTCCCGGAAGGGGCGGCACAGGTCTTCCTGGTTGCTGCCGCTGCAGAGAGCCCCTGGGCAGCACCCCACGAGCGAACCAAAGCCTCGGGACCACAGGTAAGACCAAATTTTCTGCTGCAAGAAAGCTGCCTGGTGAACTCAAGACACAGGCCCACAGGAACAGCTGAAGACCTGTAGAGAGGAAAAACTACACGCCCAAAAGCAGAACACACTGTCCCCATAACTGATTGAAAGAGAGGAAAACAGGTCTACAGCACTCCTGACACACAGGCTTATAGGACAGTCTAGCCACTGTCAGAAATAGCAGAACAAAGTAACACTAGAGATAATCTGATGGCGAGAGGCAAGCGCAGGAACCCAAGCAACAGAAACCAAGACTACATGCCATCATCGGAGCCCAATTCTCCCACCAAAACAAACATGGAATATCCAAACACACCAGAAAAGCAAGATCTAGTTTCAAAATCATATTTGATCATGATGCTGGAGGACTTCAAGAAAGACATGAACACACTTAGGGAAACACAGGAAAACATTAATAAACAAGTAGAAGCCTACAGAGAGGAATCGCAAAAATCCCTGAAAGAATTCCAGGAAAACACAATCAAACAGTTGAAGGAATTAAAAATGGAAATAGAAGCAATCAAGAAAGAACACATGAAAACAACCCTGGATATAGAAAACCAAAAGAAGAGACAAGGAGCTGTAGATACAAGCTTCACCAACAGAATACAAGAGATGGAAGAGAGAATCTCAGGAGCAGAAGATTCCATAGAAATCATTGACTCAACTGTCAAAGATAATGAAAAGCGGAAAAAGCTACTGGTCCAAAACATACAGGAAATCCAGGACTCAATGAGAAGATCAAACCTAAGGATAATAGGTATAGAAGAGAGTGAAGACTCCCAGCTCAAAGGACCAGTATATAGCTTCAACAAAATCATAGAAGAAAACTTCCCTAACCTAAAAAAAGAGATACCCATAGACATACAAGAAGCCTACAGAACTCCAAATAGATTGGACCAGAAAAGAAACACCTCCCGTCACATAATTGTCAAAACACCAAACGCACAAAATAAAGAAAGAATATTAAAAGCAGTAAGGGAAAAAGGTCAAGTAACATATAAAGGGAGACCTATCAGAATCACACCAGACTTCTCGCCAGAAACTATGAAGGCCAGAAGATCCTGGACTGATGTCATACAGACCCTAAGAGAACACAAATGCCAGCCCAGGTTACTGTATCCAGCAAAACTCTCAATTAACATTGATGGAGAAACCAAGATATTCCATGACAAAACCAAATTTACACAATATCTTTCTACAAATCCAGCACTACAAAGGATAATAAATGGTAAAGCCCAACATAAGGAGGCAAGCTATACCCTAGAAGAAGCAAGAAACTAATCGTCTTGGCAACAAAACAAAGAGAATGAAAGCACACAAACATAACCTCACATCCAAATATGAATATAAAAGGAAACAATAATCACTATTCCTTAATATCTCTCAATATCAATGGCCTCAACTCCCCAATAAAAAGACATAGATTAACAAACTGGATACCCAACGAGGACCCTGCATTCTGCTGCCTACAGGAAACACACCTCAGAGACAAAGACAGACACTACCTCAGAGTGAAAGGCTGGAAAACAACTTTCCAAGCAAATGGTCAGAAGAAGCAAGCTGGAGTAGCCATTCTAATATCAAATAAAATCAATTTCCAACTAAAAGTCATCAAAAAAGATAAGGAAGGACACTTCATATTCATCAAAGGAAAAATCCACCAAGATGAACTCTCAATCCTAAATATCTATGCCCCAAATACAAGAGTACCTACATACATAAAAGAAACCTTACTAAAGCTCAAAACACACATTGCACCTCACACAATAATAGTGGGAGATTTCAACACCCCACTCTCATCAATGGACAGATCATGGAAACAGAAATTGAACAGTGATGTCGACAGACTAAGAGAAGTCATGAGCCAAATGGACTTAACGGATATTTATAGAACATTCTATCCTAAAGCAAAAGGATATACCTTCTTCTCAGCTCCTCATGGTACTTTCTCCAAAATTGACCATATAATTGGTCAAAAAACGGGCCTCAACAGGTACAGAAAGATAGAAATAATCCCATGCGTGTTATCGGACCACCACGGCCTAAAACTGGACTTCAATAACAATAAGGGAAGAATGCCCACATATACGTGGAAATTGAACAATGCTCTACTCAATGATAAC
Organism: Rattus norvegicus; assembly: GCF_021556685.1. Classification (NCBI taxonomy): domain Eukaryota; kingdom Metazoa; phylum Chordata; class Mammalia; order Rodentia; family Muridae; genus Rattus; species Rattus norvegicus. Next base: position 229,469,523 of record NC_141534.1, on the reverse strand, counting down.
CTGGTCAAGGAAGAAAAAAAGAAAGAAATTAAAAACTTTTTAGAATTTAATGAAAATGAAGATACAACATACTCAAACTTATGGGTCACAATGAAAGCTGTGCTAAGAGGAAAACTCATAGCGCTGAGTGCCTGCAGAAAGAAACAGGAAAGAGCATATGTCAGCAGCTTGACAGCACACCTAAAAGCTCTAGAACAAAAAGAAGCAAATACACCCAGGAGGAGTAGAAGGCAGGAAATAATCAAACTCAGAGCTGAAATCAACCAAGTAGAAACAAAAAGGACCATAGAAAGAATCAACAGAACCAAAAGTTGGTTCTTTGAGAAAATCAACAAGATAGATAAACCCTTAGCCAGACTAACGAGAGGACACAGAGAGTGCGTCCAAATTAACAAAATCAGAAATGAAAAGGGAGACATAACTACAGATTCAGAGGAAATTCAAAAAATCATCAGATCTTACTATAAAAACCTATATTCAACAAAATTTGAAAATCTTCAGGAAATGGACAATTTCCTAGACAGATACCAGGTATCGAAGTTAAATCAGGAACAGATAAACCAGTTAAACAACCCCATAACTCCTAAGGAAATAGAAGCAGTCATTAAAGGTCTCCCAACCAAAAAGAGCCCAGGTCCAGACGGGTTTAGTGCAGAATTCTATCAAACCTTCATAGAAGACCTCATACCAATATTATCCAAACTATTCCACAAAATTGAAACAGATGGAGCCCTACGGAATTCCTTCTACGAAGCCATAATTACTCTTATACCTAAACCACACAAAGACACAACAAAGAAAGAGAACTTCAGACCAATTTCCCTTATGAATATCGACGCAAAAATACTCAATAAAATTCTGGCAAACCGAATTCAGGAGCACATCAAAACAATCATCCACCATGATCAAGTAGGCTTCATCCCAGGCATGCAGGGATGGTTTAATATACGGAAAACCATCAATGTGATCCATTATATAAACAAACTGAAAGAACAGAACCACATGATCATTTCATTAGATGCTGAGAAAGCATTTGACAAAATTCAACACCCCTTCATGATAAAAGTCCTGGAAAGAATCGGAATTCAAGGCCCATACCTAAACATAGTAAAAGCCATATACAGCAAACCAGTTGCTAACATTAAACTAAATGGAGAGAAACTTGAAGCAATCCCACTAAAATCAGGGACTAGACAAGGCTGCCCACTCTCTCCCTACTTATTCAATATAGTTCTTGAAGTTCTAGCCAGAGCAATCAGACAACAAAAGGAGATCAAAGGGATACAGATCGGAAAAGAAGAGGTCAAAATATCACTATTTGCAGATGACATGATAGTATATTTAAGTGATCCCAAAAGTTCCACCAGAGAACTACTAAAGCTGATAAACAACTTCAGCAAAGTGGCTGGGTATAAAATTAACTCAAATAAATCAGTTGCCTTCCTCTATACAAAAGAGAAACAAGCCGAGAAAGAAATTAGGGAAACGACACCCTTCATAATAGACCCAAATAATATAAAGTACCTCGGTGTGACTTTAACCAAGCAAGTAAAAGATCTGTACAATAAGAACTTCAAGACACTGAGGAAAGAAATTGAAGAAGACCTCAGAAGATGGAAAGATCTCCCATGCTCATGGATTGGCAGGATTAATATAGTAAAAATGGCCATTTTACCAAAAGCAATCTACAGATTCAATGCAATCCCCATCAAAATACCAATCCAATTCTTCAAAGAGTTAGACAGAACAATTTGCAAATTCATCTGGAATAACAAAAAACCCAGGATAGCTAAAGCTATCCTCAACAATAAAAGGACTTCAGGGGGAATCACTATCCCTGAACTCAAGCAGTATTACAGAGCAATAGTGATAAAAACTGCATGGTATTGGTACAGAGACAGACAGATAGACCAATGGAATAGAATTGAAGACCCAGAAATGAACCCACACACCTATGGTCACTTGATTTTTGACAAAGGAGCCAAAACCATCCAATGGAAAAAAGATAGCATTTTCAGCAAATGGTGCTGGTTCAACTGGAGGGCAACATGTAGAAGAATGCAGATCGATCCATGCTTATCACCCTGTACAAAGCTTAAGTCCAAGTGGATCAAGGACCTCCACATCAAACCAGACACACTCAAACTAATAGAAGAAAAACTAGGGAAGCATCTGGAACACATGGGCACTGGAAAAAATTTCCTGAACAAAACACCAATGGCTTATGCTCTAAGATCAAGAATCAACAAATGGGATCTCATAAAACTGCAAAGCTTCTGTAAGGCAAAGGACACTGTGGTTAGGACAAAACGGCAACCAACAGATTGGGAAAAGATCTTTACCAATCCTACAACAGATAGAGGCCTTATATCCAAAATATACAAAGAACTCAAGAAGTTAGACCGCAGGGAAACAAATAACCCTATTAAAAAATGGGGTTCAGAGCTAAACAAAGAATTCACAGCTGAGGAATGCCGAATGGCTGAGAAACACCTAAAGAAATGTTCAACATCTTTAGTCATAAGGGAAATGCAAATCAAAACAACCCTGAGATTTCACCTCACACCAGTGCGATTGGCTAAGATCAAAAACTCAGGTGACAGCAGATGCTGGCGAGGATGCAGAAAAAGAGGAACACTCCTCCATTGTTGGTGGGGTTGCAGACTGGTAAAACCATTCTGGAAATCAGTCTGGAGGTTCCTCAGAAAATTGGACATTGAACTGCCTGAGGATCCAGCTATACCTCTCTTGGGCATATACCCAAAAGATGCCTCAACATATAAAAGAAACACGTGCTCCACTATGTTCATCGCAACCTTATTTATAATAGCCAGAAAATGGAAACAACCCAGATGCCCTTCAACAGAGGAATGGATACAGAAAATGTGGTACATCTACACAATGGAATATTACTCAGCTATCAAAAACGAGTTTATGAAATTCGTAGGCAAATGGTTGGAACTGGAAAATATCATCCTGAGTGAGCTAACCCATTCACAGAAAGACATACATGGTATGCACTCATTGATAAGTGGCTATTAGCCCAAATGCTTGAATTACCCTAGATCCCTAGAACAAACGAAACTCAAGACGGATGATCAAAATGTGAATGCTTCACTCCTTCTTTAAATGAGGAAAAAGAATACCCTTGGCAGGGAAGGGAGAGGCAAAGATTAAAACAGAGACTGAAGGAACACCCATTCAGAGCCTGCCCCACATGTGGCCCATACATATACAGCCACCCAATTAGACAAGATGGATGAAGCAAAGAAGTGCAGACCGACAGGAGCCGGATGTAGATCGCTCCTGAGAGACACAGCCAGAATACAGCAAATACAGAGGCGAATGCCAGCAGCAAACCACTGAACTGAAAATAGGTCCCCTATTGAAGGAATCAGAGAAAGAACTGGAAGAGCTTGAAGGGGCTCGAGACCCCAAAAGTACAACAATGCCAAGCAACCAGAGCTTCCAGGGACTAAGCCACTACCTAAAGACTATACATGGACTGACCCTGGACTCTGACCCCATAGGTAGCAATGAATATCCTAGTAAGAGCACCAGTGGAAGGGGAAGCCCTGGGTCCTGCTAAGACTGAACCCCCAGTGAACTAGACTATGGGGGGAGGGCAGCAATGGGGGGAGGGTTGGGAGGGGAACACCCATAAGGAAGGGGAGGGGGGAGGGGGATGTTTGTCCAGAAACCGGGAAAGGGAATAACACTCGAAATGTATATAAGAAATACTCAAGTTAATAATAATAAAAAAAAAAAAAAAAAAAAAACCTCCCAACCAAAAAAGGCCCAGGGCCCGATGGATTTAGTTCAGAATTCTACCAGACCTTCAAAGACCTGATACCAATATTCCTCAAACTATTTCATCAAACAGAAATGGAAGGAACACTTCCTAATTAATTCTATGAATCCACAATTACTCTGATACCTAAACCACACAAGGACCCTACCAAGAAAGAGAACTTCAGACCAATCTCACTTATGAATATAGATGCAAAAATACTCAATAAAATTCTTGCAAACAGAATCCAAGAATGCATCGAAGCCATCATTCAGCCCAGTCAAGTAGACTTCATTCCAGTGATGCAAGGTTGGCTAAATAAATGAAAATCCATTAATGTAAGCTGCCATATAAACAAACTCAAAAAAGTCCCATGATCATCTCCTTAGATGCAGAAAAAACATTTGACAAAATACTTCATGTTAAAAAGTATTGGAGAGATCAGGAATTCAAGGCCCATAATAAGCATAATTAAAGCAATTTACTGCAAAACAACAGCCAGTATCACATTAAATGGAGAGATATTTGAAGCAATTCCACTCAAATCAGGGACAAGACAAGGATGCCCATCCTCCCCATATCTATTCAATATAGTACTCGAAGTGCTAGCTAGAACAATAAGACAACAAAAAGAGATAAAGGGGATACAAATTGGTAAAGAAGAATTAAAGGTATCACTATTTGCAGATGATATGATAGTATACTAATTGACCCCCAAAATTCTACTAGAGAACTTCTCCCGCTGATAACTTCAGCAAAGTAGTCAGATATAAAATTAACTCAAATAAATCAGTAACTTTCCTTTATATAATTGATAAACAGGCTGAGAAAGAAGTGGGGAAACAACTCCCTTCACAATAGCCAAAGATAATATAAAATACCTTGGGGTAACTCTAAGTGAACAAGTAAAAGATCTGTATGATAAGAACTCCAAGTTTCTCAAGAAAGAAATCGAAGATCTCAAAAAATGGAAAGATCTCCCATGCTCATGGATTGGCAGAATTAACATAGTAAAAATGGCCATTTTACCAAAGGCAATCTACAGATTCAATGCAATCCCCATCAAAATCCCAAAACAAGACAGGCAGGTTGATCAATGGAATAGAATTGGAGACCCAGAAATAAAACCACACATTTATGCACACTTGATCTTTAACAAAGCAGCCAGAAATATACAATGGAAAACAGAAAGCATCTTCAATAAATGGTGCTGGTCTAACTGGCTATCTGTATGTAGAAAAATGAAAATAGACCAATATTTATCACCTTGCACAAACCTCAAGTCCAAGTGGATCAAGGACCTCAACATAAAACCAGATACACCGAGTCTAATAGAAAAGAAAGTGGGAAAGAGCCTTGAACTCATTGGCACAGGGGGAAATTTCCTAAACAGAACTCCAATGACTCAGGCTCTAAGATCAAGAATTGATAAATGGGACCTCATGAAACTGGAAAGCTTCTGTAAGGCAAAGGACATTGTCATTAAGACAAATCGACAACCTACAAATTGGGAAAAATCTTCACCAATCCCACATCTGATAGAGGACCAATATCCAAATATATAAAGAACTCAAGAAGCTTACCACCAAACAAAGCAACAACCCAATCAAAAAAATGAGGTATAGAACTAAACAGAGAATTCACCACAGAGGAATCTCAGATGGCTGAGAATCACCTAAAGAAATGTTCAAAGTCCTGAGTGATCAGAGAAATACAAATCAAAACGACACTGAGATTCCACCTGACACCTGTCAGAATGGCTAAGCTCAAAACCTCAGGTAGCAACACCTGGTGAGGATATGGAGAAAAAGAACACTCCTCCATTGCTGGTGGGACAGCAAACTGGTACAAGCACTCTGGAAATCAATTTGCAGGTTCCTCAGAAAATCGGAAATAGACCTACCTGAAGACCCAGAAATACCACTCTTGGGAATATACCCAAAAGACGCCCTACCATGCCACAGTGGCACTGCACTATGTTTATAGCGGCTTTATTTGTGATAGCCAGAAGCTGGAAACTACCCAGATGTCCCACAAAGGAAGAATGGATACATTTGGTTCATTTACACAATGGAATACTACTCAGCTATTAAGAATGAGGACATTCTGAGTTTTGCAGGCAAATGGTTGGAAACAGAAGCATCACCCTGAGTGAGGTAACTCAGACTCAAAAGGACATGCATGGTATGTTCTCACTGAAAGATTGATATTAACCAAAAAGAAAAAAAGAAAGAAAGAACTAAGAATCAATTCACAGAACTCAAAATGGTCAACAAGCTGAAGGGCCCAAGTGAGGACAACTTTGTCCCCCTTGGGAGGAAGAAGAAAGCAAAAGCAAGGGGCCAGTGAGGAAGTGACATGAGAGGGAAAGGTGATGGGGTTGGGGGAAGAGGGGAACATGATCTGGTATTGGGTGGGGGAAAAGAACTGAAGCTCTGAGGGCCAGCAGAAAGAATGGAAACATGTGACCTTGGGAGGAAGGAGGTTTCGAGGACCTTCCAGAGTGTACCAGAGACCTGGGAAGTGAGAGACTATCAGGACTCAAAAGGTGGGGGGGTAGATGAAATACTCTACAGTGGGGAGAGGGAATTTGTTGAGACCCCCTCCAGCAGAAAGTCAGGGCATCAAGTGAAGGGTGGGGTTGCTATCCCACAGTCAAAGCTCTGATCCATAATTCTTCCTGTCTGAAAGAAATGCAGGGATGGAAATGGAGAAGAGCCTGAAGGAAAGAAGGTTTAATGACAGACCTAAAGTCGGACCTAGTTCAAGGGGAGGCCACAAGACCTGACACCATTACTGAGGCTATCATGACTGCCCTCCACAAGACCCAACAAGCAGCTGAAAGAGTCAGATGCAGATATGTGCTCCCAACCAATGAACAGAAGCTGCTGACCCCTCTGTTAAATTATAGAAAAGCTGGAGGAAGCTGAGGAGGAGGGCAACCCTGTAGGAGGACCAGCAGTCTCAATTAACCTGGACCCCTGAGACCTCTCAGACACTGGATCACCCACTAGGCAGCACATACCAGCTGATATGAGGCCTCCAACATATACACAGCAGAGGACTCCCAGTTCTGGATTCAGTCAGAGAAGATGCAATTAACCCTCAAGAAACTGGAGGCCCCAGGAGGTTTAGAGGTTTGGTTGGGTGGGTGAGGTGGGGACATCCTCATGGAGATGGGAGGGTGGGCAGGAAGGAGGTATGGAATGTGGAACAGTTGGAGGGTGGACAAGGAGGGGAACAAAATCTGGAGTGTAAAAATAAATAAAAAATTAAAAAAAAAAGAAAACCAAAGTCTCAACTAACATGGATCCCTGAGGTCTCTCAGTCACTGAGCCACCCACCAGGCATCATACATGAGCTGATCCAAGGACCTCTGACACATATACAATAAAGGACTCCCTGGTCTGGCCTCAGTGGGAGATGAAGTACCTAACCCTGGACATACTTGAGGCTCTAGGGAGTGGGGAGGCCTGGCCTGGTGTGGGGGGTGGGGGTAGGGGGTGGGGGTGGGAGTGGCATTTCGGTGTTGAGGAGGACCTCTTCTTGGAAACAGTGAGGAGGAGGAATGGCACGAGGAATTGTGGCAATGTGGACTAGAAAGGGGAGAGTGACTGGACTGTAAAAAAATAAAAGTAATAAAAATAATAAATCTTACCTCCCTTAAATAGCTTCTCTAGGGCATCTGGGCAAAGGTATGCAAAGGTTTGCTATCACATTGCTAGGGAGCTTATAGAAATAAAGTGGGTTATCAATGAATTACAAAAATAATTGTACGGTAACTAATTTCCAAACTTAGACAATGCGGAACAATTTTTAGAAAAGAAGAAATTATTGAAAATAATGTATGAAAAATAGTCTCTGAATGAACTTATAATAATGAAGGAAACAATTTTAATCAGCCACACACATCAAACACAGATGATGTATTGGAAAAACCCTATTTTGAAAATTAATACTAAATCTTCACAAACGTTTTAGACTACTGCTATAGAGCACAATGGCACCAAAGCCAAGGGTACGATGAGAGAGTGAAATAGATGAAGAATTCAGGTAAAATTCTTCCATGTAACATGATCAAACTGAATCCAGAAAAATAGGAATAGAATTATAAAACAGGACAAGGTAGTATTGATCCCTTTTCTTCAAAGTTATAATATTTATAAGTCAGTTAATGCTATATGTCAAACTACTTATAGAACAGGAAATAAAAATCAGGTACTCATATTAATACATGTGTATAGAGCAAAAAGAACCTGCAGACACTGTCTCATGATGAAAATGTTTGGCAAGCTAAGCACAGTAGAAACTTTCACTCAAAGAATATCTACAAAAACCTCATGACAAGAAGTGTGCTTCATGGTGAAAGACTGTTTTCCCCTAGGGCTAGAAACAATTCAAAAATACATTTGGCATTTGTCAAGAAATGCCCTTAGGAAAGCAATGCTGTGAGCAATAAACATACACAAATAAAAATAAGTATGGAACTTACATATGAAAGCTGTGAAGTGCTGTTTGAAAAATAAAACAAGATCTAAATAAGCAGGTAGCCATCATATGTCTTCACATTAGAAGACAACAGTCTCAGGATGTTGGTACTCTCAAACTGCTTTACAAACGTACAAGAATCTGTGTCTGACTTCCTTATGACAGCTTTATAAAAATTAGCAAGCTCATGTTCAAGGTCACGGAATTGTGATGGATCACACATACCAAAACAATATTGAAACAGACTTACCACTTCCACTTTCACAAAAATTCCATAAAAATAAATGATGATAAGGACAGTGCAGCACTGGCAAACTATAGATAGATAGATAGATAGATAGATAGATAGATAGATAGATAGATAGATAGATAGATGGATGGATGGATGGATGGATGGATGGATGGATGGATGGATGGATGGATGGACGGACGGACGGATGGATGGATGGATGGATGGATGGATGGATGGATGCATGGATGCATGGATGGATGGATGCATGGATGGATGCATGGATGCATGGATGCATGGATGGATGCATGGATGCATGGATGCATGGATGCATGGATGCATGGATGCATGGATGCATGGATGCATGGATACATACATACATACATACATGAGAGATACACACATATATAAAACACTTTGTTCATCTTCATCAGGGGTACATAGTGTGCTAGGTTAAACATTTTAACCACCATTGATAATGATGTTACTAAAACCATACAAACCATTGTATGTTACCTTTTGTATGGATGTCTCTTTACTTCTTTGCCACCTTTCAACCTCCAGACTAGGTCCTTTTCTAAAACATTTACAGAGAAAAAGAACATGTTGCATGTTGAGCATTCCTATTGAGATAATAGAATTTTTCATTAATTTATGTATTTATTCATTTTACATCTGGATTGCAGCCCCTCCTTTCCCTCCTCCCAGTCCCACCCTCATTTTCCTTCCCCTATTTTCCCTGCCCTCCAGGACTAACCCAACCTGCCCTGGCACATCAAGTCTCATCTCACTGAGGCCAGACAATGTAGTCCAGCTAGGGGAAAGGGATCCAAAGGCAGGCAACAGAACCCAAGTCAGAGACTATCCCCACTCCAATTGTTGGGGGACCCACATGAAGAGCAAGTTGCACATCTGCTACATATGTATAGAGGACCTAGGTCCAATCTATACATCTCATAGGTTGGGGGTTCAGTCTCTGTGAGCCCCCATTGGTCGAGGTTAGTTGACTCTGTAGGTCTTCTTATGGTATTAAGACCTCTCCACCTCCTTCAGTCCTTCCCTATACTTCTTCCACAAGACTCCCTGAGCTTCTCCTAATGTTTTGCTATTGGTCTCTACATCTGATTTCATCGGTTGCTGGACGAAACCTCAGATGACAGTTGTGTTAGGCTCCTGTCTGAGCAAAGCAGAATGCAGAATATCATTAATAGTGTCAAGGGCTGGCTCTCTCCATGGGATGGGTCTTAGTTTGGCCAGTCATTGGTTGGTCACTCCCTAAATCCCTGCCCCATCTTTATCCCTGCACATCTTGTAGGCAGGGTACATTTTTGGTTGAAAGTTTTGGGGTTAGGTTGGTGTCCCTCTCCCTCCACTGGATGTCCTGGTTGGCTACAGGAGGTAGGCATTTGATTTCCACATGTCAAGTTGCCTGGAGTTTCAGTCCCACTCCAGGCTCCAGTCCTGGAGCCTTCCTACTCCAGGTCTCCAGTGTGCTCCAGAGATGCCCTTTTTCCAATTTCTCTTTCCTCTCCCAGCCCTCTCAAGCCCCACCATGCTGACCTCACACCTAATCCCCAACCCTTGGTCCCCTCTACATTCTACCTCCCACCAATTTCCCTCTCTCCATCCATTTCTAATGTCTACCTTATTTCCCCCTGTGAGTGAGATTCAAGCATCCTCCCTTGGCCCCTCATTCTTACTTAGCTTCTTTGGGTCTATGGATTGTAGCACGGCTATCTTGTACTTTATGCCTAAGGCTACATTATTCTTAAGGCTAAAAGAGAGTATTGGATTGGATAACTCAGCAAATAAACTCTAATGCTTTTACAATAGTGAGTTTTACTTGAAATATGACTTTTCCTAACGAGATATGAACAAATGCCTATTTAGTCCAGATATACCACTGGCAAAAGATTAAAAACAAAAAAAAATTCAACCAAGATTACATGAGTAAACCGGTTAGCATGATGAGATTAACAGTCTGGAGATTCTAATAAAGTAGTAGGACTCAAAGATAACACTGAAAACTTATGGACTTCCAGGTTGTGAGAGGATTTGCTTAGTTCTATGGTGACTGGGTGACCCATGGTTGAGAAGTAGAAGGGCTAATAGGGGGAGGGATTTGTAAGGCTGGAACTTTGAGGATTGGAGGGATGGAGGCAGAGGCTGTGATCTTGCAGTAAACTGAATTAATTAGTTAATTAATTAATTTTAAAAAGGAAAAACAAAGTTTAAAAAGGCAGGCTGAGGGATAACTCAAAAAGGCAACATCCCTTTTGCCTGTACATAACATTTATTTAAGCAAATTCTCCCATCCCCCAAGGTTCTCACTGATCATATAAACCTAGGAGAGAGACTTGTGAATCTTCTAAATTTCAAGAACTTCCTAAAACTTAGCAGTTATTCCGTTCCTTGTGTTGTCTGTTTCCTGAGACTTAAGGAGGCTGCCTGAGGATGGAATGACTCAATATCGAGGAAATTGCTACACAATAAATGTTTGTTCATAAGTGAATTAATTTTTTTCTTTCAAAGATGAATGTTATTTGTTATTTTTGTCTCATTTACACAAAGGCTGTGTGACAATGAACTGGTATTTTTAAAGGAAAATGGGTGGTAGATGAGAGAGATATGGTCTATAGGAAGAAAGGCAAATTCTGTTAGTTTTCTGCCTCCCTATTCAGCATTTAAATACTATTGATTAGTTTTAGGCCAATTTTTTCCAAAACTCTTTTTTCAGTGTTTCTTATTCTATAATTATTATTCTTATATGTATGTACTTTAAATTAATGAATACAACCTTCTGATTTCAATTCATGTTGCATGTAGTACTTAGCGCTAACTAGGAATGAATCACACCTACCAGAGGACTTTGTCTCTAGCAAACCTCTCCCAAGAGCTAAAGCTCGTAGCTCTTCATGTAGGATGGGTCCTTTGAAGATTTTCCCTGTCCATATGAACAAGTCGACTGTCGGTCTCATGGTTTTATGCCTTATTTAGAGAATCATATTATTGGGAGTTAACGGGTACAGTTTCTATATCATGCTCAGAAGATACTATTTTTCAGCAATCTACTAATGCTCGGGTTCAGAAAATCTTTCTCCCTTTATTTCACAATGTTCCTTGAGCATTAGGTCTAAGCATAGTGCTGCAGATGCATCAGGAAACCCTCCTAAGATCATCAAATTTGCAATCTTAATTCCATTTACAGCAACAATCCCCCTTTCCCATGGAATCCAAAATCTGCACCAATTCTGTGTAAGTAGAGAGGTATTTTCAGAGAATCATTTTGCATGTCATAGCTGGCAAATGAATAAATCTTTCAAAAGGTCTGATAGAAGAGTGGAAAAAGCCACAAGGAAGTCAATGGTAATTGACTTATGTGCACACTGTAGGAGAGAAAGAAAGAATGAACCTCAGTGAGCTTTCAACGATAGGCGAAGTAGAGGACATATTCAAACTGTGTGCAAGGGACAGACTCGGAAGAAAGAAATGAATTAGTGAGTGGACAGATTTCTCAGAGCTTTTCTGTGGGAAAAGAGGGGAAATCGTCTCCTGAAAAGTAGGTATGTATGTTGTCTTTGGGTGTTTGGGAAGAATTAAAAAACTGGGTAAGTAGAAGCGTGAATTTTAAACCCTGAAAAGATGATCTTATAATGTCCGTGGTTCACTTAAGCAAAGGACAAAGGTGCACTGTACACTCATCCATGTGCTTTTGCAATTGTCACAGGCAAAAATGAGGAAGCTCTGGAGTAAAGAACGCGCACTCAGTTTGATTGAGAGGTTCAAGCATATATACCCAGAAGACGCCTCATAACAGTTTTAGTTATGAAAACTATCATAGCAAAGCCTACTCTGTTATGAGAAGGAGAGCACTCTGCCACCAGGAATAACAAAATATTACAGGGACATTAGCTCAGAGCTAACATTTATTTTCCAAAATATTAAATTTTATTTATATATCTTTTGTATTTGTCTGGGTTGCATATGCCCACATCTCTTCCAGTGTCCACAGAGGCAAGAAGATGCTATCAGATTGTCTGGGGCTGGAGTGAGAAACAGTTGTGAGCTCCCCAAAACATGCTAGGAAACTGAATTCAGGACCTCTGGAGGATAGTATGTATTTGTAACGGCTGAGCCATATCTCCATTTCCGTGTTTCTTAAAGAAAGAAACTCTAAAAACATATTGGAAATATGGTGAACCTGTAATTAAAAACAAATTTTAGTTACCTTCCAAACCAACTTTACAATCACCAAGTGTTGTCTTGGAGTCTTACTGCCTCAATCTGCTAACCTAGGCCTGGTTCTGGCAGGATCAAGGTTTTGAACAATCTAATCTAGGCCTAGAATGTTTTCAGCTCTGAGACTTACTGAAGAATAAACTCGCCCTTTCTAGTTCAATACAGCTGTTTTTGCTCAACTTTTCTCCAAGCTGACTGATTTCCCTCAGGCTTCTCTCGGTTTCTCACTGAATTGCTCTGCTTGGCCTCAAGCTGACTCTGGCAATTTGTTCTAATATTCTGGCTCCTTCTGACTGTCTGCCTTCAAATGCCTCTGCTGACCTTCACTGAACTGCACAAACTGAAGAATGAACTCAACTCCACTGCATGGACTCCCAACTCTGACTCAGCTCTACAGCACTGAATTCACCACCATTCCAGAGGGGCTCTCTCTGTCAGTTCAAGTCTTTGCTTCTCCTTGGTGCAGAACTTATCACCACCTCCAGCAGCCCTCAGCGACCATTTAGATTAGTGTTCAGATATACTGCAAAATCTGTTTACTTTATTTTCTTTCATTTCCTTTTTAAGTATTCCTACGTTTTGGGAAAGAACTATTTACATCTGATCAAAGGCACTCTCTCAAAGGAACCCAAATACCAACTTGAGGCTCTACGGTAAAAGAATCTCTTAGCTTTAAAACAAAGTAAAAAGAAAGAGCAAGTAAAAAAAAAAAACTTCCAGCATTACTAACTTTTCGTAAGTCATGAAACCTTGTGCAAGTTGTTTGTGTAGCCTGGATCACTAATTGGGTGATCCTGCTGCTCTGAAAACGGGATCAAAATGTGATATGCTAAAGAGAATCCAGAAAACTCCATTGAAGTATTTAATTCTTCGTGAGATCCAACACTGTTATTTAAAATTACACACACACACACACACACACACACACACACACACACACACTGCCAAATTCTAACGTTGATATTCTTTTTAAATTATTTTCCTTATTTTTGAAAATACCATACATACATACGATGAAGATAATCGTATCTATGCCTATTTTCCCTCCATTCCCTCCATACATCCACCATGAACCCTTCTGAAATTCCTAATAGTTTTTCTTATGCTACCAAATCCCAGTGACTGCTGCCCTATGCACATAAATATGGGTCCATCTGCTGCAAGAGAAACTACCGGTAGCTACATCCCCAGTTAAGAATGAGTCTTCTTCCCTGAGCATCTCTTTACTGTCAATATTTTCTCAGGAAGGACTGACACCTGCCAATCATTTGCCCCAACTACTCTGGAGTTTTGGCTAGCTTGATCTTTCTCAGGTAGCCACAGCTCCTACAAATTCATAACTGTGATAGCAATCTCATGTCCAGAAGACAGCATTTCACAGCACTCGCCCCATCTTGGGGCTCTTATATTTTATCCACTACATCCTCGGTGTACCCTGAGCCTTAACCAGGAGAGGAGTAATATCTGTCCCATTGAGGATGAGTATTCACCACACTCTTGCTCAGAGCTCTCTCGGAAATTACACACCTCTTAACTGACTGCTGCAGCCAGCAGGAATAAGTTTCCTTCGTCAAGGTTGAGAGTAAGGCAGGGCTCTGAGCATGAGCACGCATATTTAGAGTACAGATTGACAAGAAAACCACTTAGCAAAATAACAATAGTAAGTTCTACCCTAAGGCCTATGACCTTAGCCCAGAGCTTTCCACCAGAATTCCAGTACCAGGCATGAAATTGCCTCCTGTGAAATAGGCCTCAGTTCTAATCATAACGTGATTAGTCACCCTTTAACAGTTCCAATACTGGGAAAGCTTGCTGGTAAACAGAAAGTGCCCTGTTCAGTTTGAAGTTGATTTCTCTATATCTTGTACCCAAAGTGTGTGCCATCTTCAACAATAGTACTTTTAAATGTAGGTATTGTGGGTAACCAGTGGCAATATTAATAGCTTATGTTGTATTGTGCTGAGGTCAGCACAATCATGGGCCTCACAGGGTCCTTGAAAGACGGTAATGATAGACAGAGACTCAGACTGTGGGTTCACTTCAAGAATGAACAGCCTTTATTTTTCTAACTTTTGTTTATAGGTTGTGGCTACTAGAGATAGCTTTGAAAGCAGAGCTTGATCAAGCAGTGTCTTTGACCTCTTGGTCTAAGTTTTTCCTTCTTCGCTTCTCTGCCCTTGTGGCCTGCTTTTCTCCAGGACATTCCTCTCCTGCCTAGGATTTTCCACATTCAGGGGACCACATCTGGATCAGGATGTGTGCTAAATAAAGGAACTACAGAACATCTGGACCTCAAGAGTTGTGGAGACTCCTGTGGCTGTCCTCACCATTAATATATAGGGACTCATAACTCATAACTATGTCTCCCTTTAATACCCCATATCTTCTGGTAGTGACATTGTCCACTGACATGCAGGTAGGTGATTCTGTTTCAATATATCTTTAAAGTTGTATTTTGAATTATCTTACTAAATAGTGGGCTCTCGTGGGCTTTTACCTATGGAAGATTAACCCATCCATTACACCATCGTCTTTTCCACTCACTTACCCCCATCCTTGCTTAATCCTTTAACCTTCAGGGTTCTGCCTCTTCTCTCTTTTCATGTGTGTTTGCTATCTCTAAACCTATTTTAGTTTTAAGTTGGGTTGTACAATATTAGGCTTCCATGTTGCTTTTTCCAGTCCCTTCATTTAGGTTCTTTACTTATGGATTTCCTCCATGCTCCCACACCCTGCATATACAAGTCTTTCTGTCTCCAGAAACCCACCCTACTTCGTTGATTTTCGTCTGTATTTTACTATTCTTCCTTCATGACCATGTTACTACCCACAAAATCATCTTCTTTCTACTCTCCTGGCTTCTGATTGTGTTCTGAGTTAGACATAAATACCAAAATATTTGAAGCTGGAATCTCCATGGGAGAGAACTTCAACCCATAGTGCCCTTTTAATTCACAAACTCAAAAATTATCAAAACCGGAAAGGCACTTAGAGAGTTTCCATGATTGTTTATACAGATCCCAATGTATAGTCTATTGTATGTACAGTTTGGTTAACTGTTTTTTAAAATACCATTAAAATAAACATCTTTTACTATATAATACATTTACTCCTGGAATTTATATAATTTTCTGTGATTTTTGTAAAATTTTACTTTGAATCCATTAATTTATTTATTCACTTTATATTTTAATAATATCCCCCACCCCCCCAGTGCCGCCTCAGATGGCCATTCGCGCCATACCCACCTCATCTTCACCTCTCAGAAGGGGGAGGTCCCCCCGGGCACCAACCCATAGTGGTACCTCAAGTCACTACAGGATTAGATCCATCCTCTCCAACTGAGGCCAGAAAACAGCCCAATTAGGGAAACAGGATCCACAAGCAGACACAGAATAAAAGTGAACCCTCCCACCAGTTCTGGGGGGACCCACAAGAATATCAAGCTGCTCATCTGCTACAAATGTGCAGGGGGGCTAGGTACAGTGCCTGTGTGCTCTTTGGTTGGTAGTTCAATCTCCAAATACCCCCAAAGGTACAGGTTGGTTGACACAGTTTGTCCTTTAATGTAGTACCTATCTCCTCCAGATTCCTCAGTCCTTCCCCCAACTCTTCCACAAGACCTATGGAGCTCCATCTAATGTTTGGCTGTGGGTCTCTGCATCTTTTGAGGTCAGGTGCTAGATGGAGCTTCTCAGAGGACAGTTATGGTAGGCTCCTGTCTTCAAGCATAACAGAGTACCATTAATAGTGTCAAGGGTTAGTTCTTGACCGTGGGCTAAATCTCAAACTGGGCCAATCATTGATTGGCCATTTCCTCTATCGTTTCCATCTTTATCCCTGCATTACTTGTAGGCTGGAAAAATTTGGGGTCTATAGCTTTGATCTGTTGGTTTAGTTTTCTTATCCCTCCAGGGAGTCCTGCCTGGTTATAGGAGGTGTCCAATTCAGACTCCCTGTACTCCACTGCTGAAAGTCTCAGCTAGAATCGTACTTAGACTCTCTGGACTCTCTGAATCATACTTATAGACTCTCTGGATCCTCTCTCATCCCAGGTCTCTGGCAAGTCCTAGAGATGTCCCGCCCAGCCCCAGCCTCTGCAGCCCTTGAGTCGATTTCTATTTAGTCTCCTGGCCCTCTTTCCCTGGCTTTCCCTACATGTGCTTCCCCCACCCCATTACCCTCTCCATCTCCTCTCTTACCTAGTTTCTTCCCTCCATCTCCCTCTGATTACAAATTTATTTCATGTTCTTAGTGATATTCAACCTTCTCTGGTGAGCTCTTTCTGTTATTTGGATTCTTTGGATCCATAGATTGTAGCATGGCTATCTTGTACTTTATGGCTAGTTGACAAATCCTAATTCTATATTTCTATGGGTGTCTTGGTCCATTTTCTCCATCTATAATAGAATGTCTGAGCCTTGGTAATAAAATATGTAAGACTAGAGCTTACTTTGCCTTCCATTTAGTTGTCTCACCAACTATATGTGCTAGGGATTGTCCCTGGAATCTCGTGATTGCTAAGTACATGTTCGACAACTGAAGAACATGATCTATTTGGCAATTGTCTTCGGTTACTGTTTTTAAAGTAATGAAATAGATTAACCTACACAACACAGAGTTATTGTTTAAAAAATAGTGGCTAGCATAATTCATGCAAGATTAAGGAGATGAAATGGTTTTCTTGCAATAGGCTATATACATTTCTTCAGGAAGGTCAAGAAACATCAATATAGGTTCACGTTTACATTTCGAATCTTAACTAAAAATTTGACATAGTGAAAAGCTTGGTGAAGATACTTTCATGTACAAATCATAAAGTGTGAGAGCTGTGGGAGGTTCCTGGAGGTTCCGAAGAGGGAGAGGAGATGATGAAAACTTGAATGTCAGGCATAGAGAAGCCAATTTTGTTATGATTCTACAGAAGCCTCAATCAGGCAGGCCAGGGTTAAAGCAATAATCTTGCCCCTGATTTGAGCAAGCAGGCTCCCTTTGCAAATGTATACTGTTAGTTTGCATAAATTACTTCAGCATGGTTACATGGTAACACCTTGGCTCCACAGCTGACTTTACTGCTGCTGGAAGATATTATGGATTAAGCTGTCTTTTGACCAGGTATTAATAAAGCTCTCCACGGCATCCCGCAAGGGATTAATGAGATGTGAACATAAAATGACCCACCTGCACCAGCAGCCTACAAATGGAATTAATGAGAGAGAGAGAGAGACAGACAGACAGTAGAGGCAGAGACAGTACAGACATACAGTACAGACAGAGACAGAGGATCTCCTAGAATCCTGTGGCTGCCTTGGTGCTCTCTTCATGGCAGATCAGCTGCTTGGTTTGGCTTAGATTTTAATGATACTATTTGCAAATAAGTTTGTGCAATACGTTCTCATTACTGTGCCAGCAACTACCAGTTTAAAAGAAATTATTCATCCCTGAAATAATTTTCATATACACCGAGAGGGATAAAAGTTTTATCCTCAACTACTCTATAGTTATGCAAAATAAATCCACACCATTCATTCTTTAAAGGGAGAAATTGATGGGGTTGGGGATTTAGCTCAGTGGTAGAGCCCTTGCCTAGTAAGCACAAGGCCCTGGGTTTGGTTCTCAGCTCCGGGAAAAAAAAAAGGGGGAGAATCGATGCAGAACATTGACAGGCCATACTAGGTGATAGATATTAACATTTTGTTTGTTTGAACTTTTTGTGAAGACAGCGAATGTTCACAGTGTGAGTCAATACAGGAGCACAGCCCAGACACAAATAATGTTCTCATGTTTCATGTCCCATATAATATGGATAAGGAGTCTGTGCACAAGGATAGTATGCATGTTTTCCCATGCTGAACGTTGACTCAGACCGTCTCCCTTTGACTCTAATACACAAACTCCATTCTAATTTTGCTTCTGTTGTGATAAACACCATGAACACAACCAACTTGAGAAAAAAGTTATACTTTATCCTAAATAATTTACAGCCGCTCACTGACAGAGTGATAGACTGCACTGTTGAACTGCACTGCTGGACTGCAAGGAAGGAATGCAAGACAGAAGCTGGAGAAAGAAGCCATCGGAGAGTGTTCACTGTTTAGTGTAAATTATGTCCTACTTCTGCTCCTCCAGCTTTCTTATACAGTGCAGAACCAGGGGAGCCACTGCCCATAGGGATAGCACCTCATCCTTCAATTAGTAATCAAAAACATGCCCCTGAATACATGCCAATAGGCATATATGTAACTGTTTGTGTGTGTGTGTGTGTGTGTGTGAGAGAGAGAGAGAGAGAGAGAGAGAGAGAGAGAGAGAGAGAGAGAGAGAGAGAGAAGACCTTAGAAATTTCATAAAATGGACTTATCTCCAAACGAGTGCTTACTTTATCTAGGTCACCTCAATATACAGTCACTTTGAGATAACTTGAGATATTAGTATTAATGCTGCATTTTACTATAAATTGGGAAAGATTGAAGTCTGTGTTACATTATAATGTTGAAGGGCTGGGGAAAATATTTAATGTGAACAAAGCATAAAAAATTATTTTGGACCAATGTGGTTTTTTTCAGTCAATGAAAACTTAATAATATCTAAGGTGATGTGTCAGAACTCAAGTTAAGATAGATGAATTGTAAACATTTTCTTGAAACCCAACACTTTTGGCAAAGGTTCAGCAGAGACCTTTCTTCTAACTGGTTCCTTTAAACTTAATAATGCAGCCAGCTCAATTTTTATGATTTGGAAGGGATATATAGGATCCATGGAAGCTAAAGCACATATTTCAATTACATAAAACAGAAATGGATGGATCCTCAGTTATATTTCATTCTTATTTTGTCAGTATATTGCATCTTTCCTTTTATTGAAATTAGATGCTTCTCTCACACAATACATCCTGACCACTGTTTCTCCTCCTTATACTCCTCTAGCTCCCCAAACTTCCCTCTCCTCAGATCCACTCCATTTCTTAATCAGAATTCTGTCCTTTACTGAATACGTATTAGAGAAAACACTTTTCAAAATACTATTTTTACAAAGTATATTAAATTGCTTCTATTATAATCTCAAAACAATATTCAAATTTCCAATTTGGCAATTATGTCTGTGCTTTTGCACATATATGTGTGTGAGTGTGTGTAAAATGTAGTATTTGACATGTATTTATCTTTGTATTAGAAAATAGTACCTACAGGGATGTTTCTAAATGTTTGCTTAAATAAACTAATGATTAACTAACACTAAAAATATTCAACAGTACCATTCCAACGTTCCTAAGATCCATGGTAGATTTCTGAAACCATTAGTATAAGTACTACCTACAAACCTACAAGCAATCCGACTTATTTAGGAGTCAGTATGTGGTAAAGAATGATTTCATTAAGCATAATAGAAGACAAATAATAACATCCTGTGGTAGAATAATTGCAGAATATGCTCTCTTAAAATATTATCTTATATTGTATATATTAAAATAGTCAAAACAGATTTTAACACCCTCAAAGCACAAATGGATTTAAGTGAGCGTCACCATGAAGAAACAAAAACTTGGAGACGCTGTCTAGTTATCTACACAAAGAACACAAATATTGTTCTATTATTGTCACTTAAAATAGTAAAAATGGAGCCCAATCATTCTTTTATCATCTTCTAATAGAGTGAGAGATGATTCTTAAACTTCTAGAGTGATAGAATGAGATATACAAGATACTCTATTCCCCCTGGACTCAGATTGTCACTATTAAGTTAGACTACTGTTTTCTTTCTCCCTCTATACATTTACCAATATTCAGCCATACCTTGATACAGCTCAGCTGTATTGGAATGTTGTACAAAACTGGGATACAAAACTCATGGCTACCATTGCTCTGGAAGAGGAATTGCAGGTATATGGTTCCCTATTGCCTTATCTACTTTGTGTGGAAACCCAGAGAAATCACTGCTCCTAGTATAAACTAAAGATGTGCCACTAAGCAAAATGTCATTTATATTTAAAAATAATACTGTCTTTTAATGTAAAAACACCATTGTTTGGAATTCAGGACTTGAAACTGAATTCTGGATTTTACAGTTTGTATTTAGTGTTATTTAACTTTTTCTTCCACACAATAGTGTGGAAGGAAAAAAAGTAAAAATTAGTATCCAAAATAAAATTTTTTAGCTGGACAGTGGTGGTGCACATTTTTAATCACAGCACTAGGGTGGCAGAGGCATGTGGATGTCCGAGTACAAGACCAGCCTGGCCCATGGAGTGAATTCTAAGATAGCCAGTGTTACTCAGAGACACTGTGTCTTGTAAAAAAAAAGGTGTTATATTTAAAACAAACAATCCAGATACCTCCCTATAGCTGAAGGTGCCATGTGTTTGAGGCACAGAAAGTAGAGAAATCAAGCTGGTACTCACTTGGAAGTTTCAGTCCTGTGGGGTACCAGATAGGAAGCCTGTGACCCACCATAATGACTGTCCTGACAAGCTATGCTTACAGGCACCCCATAGGTTAATGCATCATTTATCTCTCATCAGCTAAATTTCTATGTGCAGTTTTTATGTTAGGATTAATATCACTATGATGAAATACCATGATCAAAGCTACTTGAGTTAAAAGGGTTTCTTTGGTTTATGGTCCCATATCACTGTTCAGAACAGAGACTCAAACAGTGTAGGCACCTGGTGACAGGAGATGATACTGAAGCCATGAAGGATAGTGTTTACTGGCTTACTCAGTCTGGTTTCTTATAGAACCCAGGTCTACCAACCCAGAGGTTGCTTCAGAAACAATGGGTTAGGCCCTCCCCCATTAATCACAAATTTAAAAAATGCTCTACAATTGGATCTTATGGAAGCATTTTTTTCTCTCAATTGAAGTTCCCTACTTTCAGATAACTCTAGTTTGTATCAAATTGACATAAAATTAGCTAGGACATAAGAGACGATGAATAACACATAGACCCATAACTAGTCAAGGTAGAGAGAACAAAAGACTATTATATATTCAACTCTGTGGGGAGGACTTTATCATACCCCAACACTATGATAAACAGCATGACCAAAAGAAATCTGGGAAAGACAGTATTAGTTTAATCTTAAAACTCTCAGACCATGCTCCATCCCTGAGAGAAACCAGGGCAGAAGATTAAGGAAGTAACAAGTAGTTAGGAACTGAAGCAGAGGCTTTAGAGAATTGTTATATACTGGCTTTCTCCTCATGGCTTGCTTAGACTGTTTTCTATTTTATAATAACATTTTCTGTTTTCAAATTATAATGCAGGTATATCATTTCTCTGCTTCCCTCCTTTACTTCCTTACAATTTTTCTATCACCCCACTCTAGTTCTGTCTCTCAAATTCATGGCCTCTTTTTGAAGTATACATATGTATGTATACATGCACATGTATGCCTGCACGTGTGCACGCGTGCGCACACGTGCACGTGCACACACACACGCACACACACATGTTTATTTGTATGTATGTGATACATGGCTGACCACTAGGTTGAATAACCAAGCTGGGGCAGGGCACTTCCCCTGAGGAAGCTGTTTTTCCTACTCGCAGTATTCCTTAGTAGCCTGAGTTGCCCAATTCCTTTTTTTTTTTTTTTAAATTTATTCATTTACTATATGTACACTGTAGCGGTCTTCAGACACACCAGAAGACAGCACCAGATCCCATTACAGATGGTTGTGAGCCACCATGTGGTTGCTGGGAATTGAACTCATGACCTCTGGAAGAACAGTCCGCACTCTTAACCTCTGAGCCATCTCTCCAGCCCACCCAGTTCCTTCTGAGCCTGTCTACTGATGTCCTCATTTTTCATTTCTTGTTTAGTCAGCCATGTTGATAAGACTTCTAGGCTACAAAAGTCAAGGATCTCAGAGGAGAGCCTAAAACCATCACCTTACTAAACCAGCACAATCCATATTTATCCTTATACCCACAGATAAGTGTAGTTCTCACCTCATTGAAGGAACTTCTTTTCACAACTGACAGAGACCATTACAGAAAGCACAACCAATCAAACACAGAGAACACGAGATAATGGGGTGCCCATCTTCAACTGATACAGCTCCAGCACAATTCCTGAGTCTTGGGGATCATTGCGGAAGAGCGGGTAGAAAGATTGAAAGAGGCAGAGCGACAGACTGCTTTCTCATACAAGTCATGACAACCTGCCCAGGGGTGCCATTGCTGTCTGTGGAATTGGCCTGCAAACATTAATAATTCTTCAAAAAAAAACATGCCCTCTAGGCTTGTCTACAGGAAATCTTATGAAAGCATTTTCTCAACTGAAGTTCCTCTCCCCAGATAACTCTAGCTGTGTCAAGTTGACAACAACAATAGTAATAGTAATAATTAAATAATTATCCGACCAACCAGAAGACACCCATCCTTCCAAAACTCATAGTATTGAGAAGAAAGGTAAGGAAGAACTATGAAAGGCAAAAGTAGCTGACTACTGCCATGAAACAGTGCCAGATAAGATAGGGCTGCTGCATGCACAGAGGCTGTGACGACAAGCAGAAGAACTCCAGACAAAGCCCCAGCACGGAAGGAGAAAGCCATCAGATAGTGCCTCGCTGAGCAGCTCCTGGCCACTGATGGATCCCGGGATAGGGAGAATCAGCTTTCTTCAGAGATGTGGCCATAAAAAAGATATCACTTCCCTAGACTTAATCCAACCAACAGTTTCCCTATCTAGGTTTCTCCTGTGAACTCAGCAGATACAGGTAAAGTATGAGTATTCTTCTACCAAGCCACTCCCACAGATCCACATAGCTAGAGACCCTGACATTTCCATTCATTTCTCTGATGATAGGAATAAACCAGAGGTAGGCATTTATAAGATGGCTTGAACTTTTTCTTTTTTTGAAAGACATGTTTATTACTAATGGCTATATCACAGTTATATACATGAGAATAGAAGGATCCTTGTACATAGAGACTTTAATTTTTGTTTCTAATCAACTAATATTAGGACTAGAAATATTCAAGAGAGTAGTATAGTAAATTAAATTTGTTTGATCCCACATTAGATAAACTACCATAAGTAAAATGATAAAGAATAGTGTGCCATTAACCATACTCCACATTAAGTATATATTAGGATACATACATTACTACTTAGGAATCACCAGATAGTACAGATATATAGTTATACCTGCAGTCTCCTATATGATGACTTTCCCCAATTAATCCCTTAATTAATCTAAACATCTTGAAGAGTCGGCAGGCATTAACTTTCAAAAACGATACTGAAAGTTTCTTAAGGAAGAAAGATGTAAAATATAGTGGACACAGAGACACATACGATGTTTCTTTTCAAAAGATTACCAAGTTTAGTGTTGTTTGTGTATCTCTCTATGGAATTGCAGAATGAATCTGGAGGACTGAGTGGGGATTTGAAATACCCATAGCAATGATGAGAGGGCAAAATTAACAGGTACATAATAAAAAGTATCAAACTTCTCAAGCCTGTGATTTTATTTTTTTCTGATATAAGACTTAATTTGCATGGTTAGAATTTTCTAGTAATACTGCAAAAGGATAACCACCACTAGCTGATTAGGGTTGATCTATGATGAAGAGTTGCCAAGGAGAATAGAGAGTGCTGCACAGTGGAGAAGAGTTGTATAGTTAACATAGAATTGAGTCTCAGACTGTAAGAAGTTAGTGCTTGCAACGATGCTCACAGTGAAAATTTTGCAATGTGAAACAATTTTACTAATGGTCCAAGTGAGTGTCTCTGTTTATAAAAATTACAGTTTATCTTGTGCAGAAGATTCAACATCCCTTATTCTAATAGAAAGGCTCATGGGTGCTGAGTACTGGAAAAAGGCTAGACTTGAGAGGATTGGCTATGCTACCCTCTGCTCTTGCTGCTCTACCATTTTCATTAGACCACACACCCAGAAGTCTGAGTGTTACAGCTCTAAATCCCCATCGGCAGTTGAATTCCTGATGGTTTTAGACAGCGAAAAGCTAGAGCAGAAGACTTGAAGTTTGATTAGAGGCAGAAAGTACTTTTTAATTTTTAATCAACTTGTTTTACGTGCATGGGCATTTTGCCAGCATGTATATCTGTGGACCATACTACGTGTGTGCCTGGTATACAAGGAGGCCAGAAGAAGGTGTCAGACTTCCTGGCACTGGAGTTATAGACAGTTGTGAGCTGCCATATGGGTGCTGGGCGTTGAACCCAGGTCTTTGGGAAGAGCAACCTGTGCCTGTAAGCACTGAGCCTTCTCATCAATCCGTTTTAATCAGTGTTTATTGGTAGTAAATAAAATGTGCCTAAAAGACAAATGCAGGTAATGATGGCCTCAAGCTACCAATGACCATCTCACTAGGTCTAGGATCCAACCTCCTGTACCAGTTCAAGCCACTGTGGAGGCAGCCTAAGGAAATGGGAAGCTTCTAAATTTTAAAAAAGAAGACAAAAATTGCCGTGTCCTCTATATATTGCTTTTAAGACATTCTAAAAGTTTTGAAATAATTTTGAAGCATTTAAAACGTGTATTTTTGAGAGTGACCGTAGAGTGCTAGCCCTAAATGTGACCTCTGTATCACTCCCCACTCCTTCCAATCTAAGATATGGGTGATAGCAAACAGATTGTTAGACTCTGAGATTGGGAATGATTAGTATGAAACAAATGTCTTCTGAGCTCTCTTGAACCCACAGTAGCTCTACTTACAAGGTTAAGTTTGTCAATATTATGGCATAGATGAAGGAGAAGCACACAATGTCTTATTTCTAGCTGAAGAATTATTGGAATATGATGATAACTTAGGGGGGAAGAGTCATTTTCTTCAGGTGCATGCCTCTGTTAGGTTACCCATGCTGCAGTGAGTGACCCTACATCCATGTGTATATAGTCGGTACTAATTATACACAATAAATTATAGACTTTAAAGGAGAGGAGGAGAAGGAGGTAAGGTGAGAAGGAAACATGTTGGGAAAGGGATTTAGAAAGCGTAGCGTGTGGAGAAGTATGGGTTAGATATAATCAAAATATTTATGTAGTTCTAAACAAATAAATAAAAAATAATATAAGAAGAATCTTTATATATCTTTATATATCTATATAAATATCTTTAAACACTCTTATTTCCTAGTTACAAGCTTCCTGAAAATAAAAACAAATAAGGGCTGGTGAGATCTTCACTCAGTAAAGTGCTTGATGTCTGAGTATAAAGAGCTGACTGAGTTCAACCCCCAGAATCCATATAAATGCCGAACATAATGGTGCACACCTTTGCTATCCCAGCACTGGAAAGCAGAGGCCAGAAGATTCTTGGACCTCAATGTAGTTAAATCAGCCCTCCAGGTCAGTGAGACCCAGTCCCAGGAAACGAGGGAGATAACATCTAAGAAATGTCACCAAACCTTGACCTTTGACCACTACATGCTCTGCCCCCTACACCCTGTGGAGAATTATGGTGACCTGGAAGAAAGAGAAGTGGAAATTATGACCTTTGTGTCCAAATGCAAGATGTACATAGCCTGCAGATAAACCAGAATTCATGTATAACTTATTTCAGAACTGATAGAGGAATATAGTTGTGTGTGTTTAATCACTCTGATTTCCTAGTTACACATTTCCTGAAAAATAAAAATAAATATGAAATATATATAATGTGTAGACCCCTAATTTATTAATTATATTTACATATACATTTATTATACATGTAACATATATATACATATATATATATGTTATAATCACAGGTGTCCATGAATTTACAAAGGCAGGTGTGCACCCTTCTGTAACTATTAGGTAATTTTATGATTCCCTGAGATTTGGGCAAATTTAAATTTTATGAAAAAAAAATGAGAGACGCTCAAAACGTTATACTTGTTGATTTTCAAATAACACCAGTGAATCAAATCCTGATGCAATAAATCATCCAAATGTTTAAGTAATAAATCTGCTTAGCTTCACTCAATTCAAACATATCTTATTTTGGGCTATATTAGTTTATAAATATAGTTTTATCTAGTTCTGCTTCCGTCTTTGTTCCTGTTCTTATAACACCTAGTAGCATCCCGTTTAACACCCCTCGGAACAAGCACTCCGCTGAATGCACTTTGGGAAACTCTACTGTGAGGGAAGCTGCCCATCTGGTCCATCTATTCTGGACTTTCAAATCTCAACTGCAGTTGGCAGAGCAGCACACTTTGACCAGATAGCTATATATAAAAATGTTCTGAAAACTTTGACGGCAACGAAAAGATTAGTGGGACTGATTAAATCAACACCGAAACAAATGATCTCTATTTTAATAGTTAATTAATTTCCAGAAATGCATGTTTGTGCATAAAATACTGTAATTCCTACTCTGTTTTATGTTCACTTGCTGGTTTTCACCCCATTAATTTCCAAGTGTGTTCTTATTCTGTACCAATGAGGTCAAGCTAGACGTTGGACATATAAAGACAAATATGACAGGTGGATTGACATTAAAAAGTTCAGCTCAGGAAATGGAACACAAAACAGTAAGAGAGGGAGTGAAGGCACGTCAACAATTACAAGGGCAACAGCAATACAGAGCCAGACGTCTAGCGTAGCCTGGCGTATGTGTGCCCAGGTGTGGAAGTAAAGAGCAGCAGAAGACAGATGTCTAGAGTACAGGAAGAAAGTCATCTCGGGTAGCTGCTGCGTCAGTCATGTCAGGAAAGGGATGCAGCAAAGAAGTCAAGCCACTGTAGAGAAGAGATGGCAACCTGAGATGAGAGAGGAGTGAATTCCTTACTCATCCTGTACCTTTAATGGAGGACACAGCTCAACTCAGAAAAAAAGCTGGATGCAAGACCTTCAGGTCTTCGAAACATTCTTCCTGAGTTTCCAGCAGAACAAAACAGATAGACTCGGTGTCTCTCATTCAGACAAAACACACTTCAGTAGCTGAGGAGTTTGTGAGAAAGAAGCAAGACCTGTACGAATAAACCTCTAAAGCGATTATTCCCTGTACTGACTTCCTTTTTTTTTTAATCACTTAGAATCCAGGTATTTTTGATGGTGGTCAAGGTCCCCTACCATGCGTTATTCAAGGAAAGGGGTCATTTCCTATTATGCTTAGAGAACGATGGTTGAATTTTGAAGTTTACCAAAACTGATTTTGAGACTCTAATGCTGATCAACAGTTTAAATGTGGTGGTAAGTAGACACCAACGCCATCTTCCTTCACTGGATAGCAACTCATGGGCTTACTGAGTCCTGACTCCCTTTAAGAAATGAATCTTTATAAACTAACTTGTTTCTCAAGCAATGGGAGCAAGTACCTAAAAGATTTGCTTGTATACTCAATTTCTAAGAAAGTTATACACTGGTATAATAAATAAATAGATCTTATAAAATCAGTCCAACAAAATTTTTGTGACTTGCACTATTAGGAAAGGAATATTCAAAAGTTAGACAGACTTGTCAAGTCAAGGATTTCTCCAAGAAGAGCAAGCAATTGGCTTCATTACAGTAGTAACTGACCATTCGAACCCATGGGTGTGGGCTGTAATTCATAGCATGTGAAGTGCAAATGTGAATACTGTGTGAATTCTGGAAGGAGTTTTAGAGACTAGTGAAATCAAGGTTTTATCAGTCATAGGCACTGCTGAGTGCCACAGAGCTATGTCTGCTACTCGGAGTCATAGGCAGTCTACACATGAAAACTGTTTCAGTTCTCCTATGGACTCTAGCAGGCTGCCTTGTATGCTCTCCGGAGATGTCATACTGTTGAGCGACAGATCACTTCTCAGTACAAAGCAATCAGACCTCCTAATCCCACTCCTCTTTTGCACAGATATTACCATTTCAATGTGTGGCTTTTCATTTTTCTGAGAGGGTTTTTTTTTTCCTTTTTCACCCACCCCCTTTCTTAAATCAGGCAAAGAGACAAGTAACTGACTTCAGTTTTCAAAAATGTAACCCGCAAGTGCATAATTCTTCCTGTCAGATTTCCTCTTCTGTAAGCTGGTGAGTTTATTGTGGTAGCGCTCAAAAGGCTGAGCCTGAAAAGTCCTCAACATATGGCATACATTTAACATGGCTTGTGAATTAAAAATAACAGCCTGCCATCTGCCTCTGCAAGTTGATTTTATCGAAGTCTAAATGAGAAGCTCAAAGACGTGAATGTTGTCAATTAAAATAAGAAATACTCAAGTTCAACGCAGAGACCAATCCATGAATATTTTCTTTTGCATTGGACTACTTATCCACTCCCTTCACTTCTACAAATTAAAAGAGATGCCCACATTCCAATCTACAGAGCCATTCCATTGTGAAACCCTTGTGTAATCCTTACTTCTTATTCTTCACTACCTTCCAAAAACAACAAAACCCTTTATCACACAAGTAGCTCCCAAAGTTACCTTTCTTCAGAAATACGTTGTGCATATTTCTTTATGAGACTACTCTAGACTCCAGAATCTCTGATTCTACCACATAAAGCTTTCTCTCAGTATACATTTTTTAATTTATTTTCTTCGGACCTTAAGAATTAACTAATTGATGTTGGAAGAAAAGGTTTGATGACTTTCCATCACTATACATTATATATCTTTTAGATGTTTTTAGAAATTCTCTAATATGTCTGTGTCATATTTCCATATGTCAGCACAGTTGGGTGAACATTTATTGAACAATTAAATCACAAATAACCTCCAAGAGAAAATGGTCAGGTGGAAGAGAACTACTAAAGCTGATAAACAACTTCAGCAAAGTGGCTGGGTATAAAATTAACTCAAATAAATCAGTAGCCTTCCTCTACACAAAAGAGAAACAAGCCAAGAAAGAAATTAGGGAAACAACACCCTTCATAATAGACCCAAATAATATAAAGTACCTCGGTGTGACTTTAACCAAGCAAGTAAAAGATTTGTACAATAAGAACTTCAAGATACTGAAGAAAGAAATTGAAGAAGACCTCAGAAGATGGAAAGATCTCCCATGCTCATGGATTGGCAGGATTAATATAGTAAAAATGGCCATTTTACCAAAAGCGATCTACAGATTCAATGCAATCCCCATCAAAATACCAATCCAATTCTTCAAAGAGTTAGACAGAACAATCTGCAAATTCATCTGGAATAACAAAAAACCCAGGATAGCTAAAACTATCCTCAACAATAAAAGGACTTCAGGGGGAATCACTATCCCTGAACTCAAGCAGTATTACAGAGCAATAGTGATAAAAACTGCATGGTATTGGTACAGAGACAGACAGATAGACCAATGGAATAGAACTGAAGACCCAGAAATGAACCCACACACCTATGGCCACTTGATTTTTGACAAAGGAGCCAAAACCATCCAATGGAAAAAAGATAGCATTTTCAGGAAATGGTGCTGGTTCAACTGGAGGTCAACATGTAGAAGAATGCAGATCAATCCATGCTTATTACCCTGTACAAAGCTTAAGTCCAAGTGGATCAAGGACCTCCACATCAAACCAGACACACTCAAACTAATAGAAGAAAAACTAGGGAAGCATTTGGAACACATGGGCACTGGAAAAAATTCCTGAACAAAACACCAATGGCTTATGCTCTAAGATCAAGAATCGACAAATGGGATCTCATAAAACTGCAAAGCTTCTGTAAGGCAAAGGACACTGTGGTTAGGACAAAACGGCAACCAACAGATTGGGAAAAGATCTTTACCAATCCTACAACAGATAGAGGCCTTATATCCAAAATATACAAAGAACTCAAGAAGTTAGACCGCAGAGAGACAAATAACCCTATTTAAAAATGGGGTTCAGAGCTAAACAAACAATTCACAGCTGAGGAATGCCGAATGGCTGAGAAACACCTAAAGAAATGTTCAACATCTTTAGTCATAAGGGAAATGCAAATCAAAACAACCCTGAGATTTCACCTCACACCAGTGAGAATGGCTAAGATCAAAAATTCAGGTGACAACAGATGCTGGCAAGGATGCAGAAAAAGAGGAACACTCCTCCATTGTTGGTGGGGTTGCAGACTGGTACAACCATTCTGGAAATCAGTCTGGAGGTTCCTCAGAAAATTGGACATTGAACTGCCTGAGGATCCAGCTATACCTCTCTTGGGCATATACCCAAAAGATGCCCCAACATATAAAAAAGACACGTGTTCCACTATGTTCATCGCAGCCTTATTTATAATAGCCAGAATCTGGAAAGAACCCAGATGCCCTTCAACAGAGGAATGGATACAGAAAATGTGGTACATCTACACAATGGAATATTACTCAGCTATCAAAAACAACGACTTTATGAAATCCGTAGGCAAATGGTTGGAACTGGAAAACATCAAGCTGAGTGAACTAACCCAATCACAGAAAGACATACATGGTATGCACTCATTGATAAGTGGCTATTAGCCCAAATTCTTGAATTACCCTAGATGCCTAGAACAAATGAAACTCAAGACAGATGATCAAAATGTGAATGCTTCACTCCTTCTTTAAAAGGGGAACAAGAATACCCTTGGCAGGGAAGAGAGAGGCAATGATTAAAACAGAGACTGAAGGAACACCCATTCAGAGCCTGCCCCACATGTGGCCCATACATATACAGCCATCCAATTAGACAAGATGGATGAAGCAAAGAAGTGGAGACCGACAGGAGCCGGATGTAGATCACTCCTGAGAGACACAGCCAGAATACAGCAAATACAGAGGCGAATGCCAGCAGCAAACCACTGAACTGAGAATAGGACCCCCGTTGAAGGAATCAGAGAAAGAACTGGAAGAGCTTGAAGGGGCTCGAGACCCCATATGTACAACAATGCCAAGCAACCAGAGCTTCCAGGGACTAAGCCACTACCTAAAGACTATACATGGACTGACCCTGGACTCTGACCTCATAGGTAGCAATGAATATCCTAGTAAGAGCACCAGTGGAAGGGGAAGCCCTGGGTCCTGCTAAGACTGAACCCCCAGTGAACTAGACTGGTGGGGGGAGGGCGGCAATGGGGGGAGGGTTGGGAGGGGAACACCCAAAAGGAAAGGGAGGGGGGAGGGGGATGTTTGCCCGGAAACCGGGAAAGGGAATAACACTCGAAATGTATATAAGAAATACTCAAGTTAATAATAATAAAAAAAAACAACAACAACAAAAAAAAAGAAAATGGTCAGGTGGAATATTTAGAAATATTTAAAGTGAAACTTGTAGAAAAATGTGTTTCATAGATAAGAAAGTAAGATCTGTATCTAAGAGATGGTTTGATTTGATGCCTGTCTCTGTATATCTAAGTATTCACATCATTCTCCTGACAATGAATGCATTAAGTTCTATTAAGAGACAACATAATCCTATGAATTTTCAATACCTCAAGACAAGAGGCTTCATTAATATATATTTCATATTTCAGTATTATATAAGTGTATTTTCATTTTTCATATTTTGTTATTGTATAGCTATTTGGGGTATATAGCAGCCAAAAGCATGATGTACTAGATATAGAGAAAATAAACCAACACAGAAAATGTAAATTGAGTACACAGTAATAGAAGCAAAAATTCCAAGTTTTAAGACTAATTGATTGAAGTATAACTTGGAAGTGTTTATATAGATTTTATATTTTCTTAATTTGAATTAAAAGTAACAGGTGAATCAAAGGGCAGTGCAAAGATTCCGTTAGTTGTAATGGATACTGATGTTGGTGAAAGAATGGTACAGTGGGTATTTTTAAAATAAGAGGAGGAGGACTTCCTGGCAGAGACATCTCTATGACAGAAGGCACAATTTTAGGGCCCACCGGCTATTCATGTGAACTCGAATATGAACACTGTGTCACTTACAGTTGTTGTAATAAATTACCCAAAACCAGGTAGCTTACTAATGCAGAATGTATTCCTGGACTGCTTTGGTAACTAAGAAGCAGCCTCGCTCAATGAGCTGATAGAACCATTTTTCTGGTGAAAGCTCTGAGACAATTTGGCCTCACCAGTCTCTGCTGACCCTGGCATTCACACTAGGCCTCCTCTTGATGGAAATATGGCTAAATTCCAGCCTCTATTTGAACAAGACTTTTATATGTTTTCATCAATTTCCTCTCTCTCTTTAGGAACACTCTGACATGCTGTATTCTCCATCTTCCAGAATCCAGATCTATTCTATTTCTAACTCTTTAATTTAATAACATTTGCAGGGGCCCTTTTTTCCAAGTAAGTCATATGTCAAAGAACTTGGGCTAGAGTATAAACGTATTGGCGAGGAAAGAAAACAGCATAATTCGCCAAAAGTACAAAGAATCTTCTGCTCCAGAATTATAGGTTCTAGAAATAGTAGAAATCTATTAGAATAATAGAAATAGAAATAGAAATAGAAATAGAAATAATAGAAATAGAAATAGAAAAAAATAGTAGAAATCTAAATAGTAGAAATCTACATAGTAGAAATCTTATTTTCCAATAGATTTCATCTAGAAATTTAAAGAAAAATACTGAGTAGCTACATACTTTTTCTGCACCAAATCACCCATACTATAATATATAATTATGATGATATGTACATGATATGTAATATAATATGTATGTGTAAATATATGATATGTTATATGACACACACACATATATATGCATATATATGTAAACACATATATATGTAAATCAGAGTGTTGAGCATGAAAGGACTCATTACTTAAATGATAGTCTAGGCTGATGATTGAAAAGAAGCTTTAAAGTAACACACAGACTATGGAAAGTACCAATATGAGCTTGCTCTATTTTTCTTAGTGTTAAAATTTGAAGAGCCCTCTAATTATAAATCTATTCTCAACATTAACAGTAGAGAAATCATAATGAGCTGATATTCACTGATACCAAGTAAAGGAGTCATTTTAATGATAAGACTAACTAAGCACAGAACACACTGTACCCAAACCCAGAAAAGCAGTAAATAACTCATACCTTTGTTTCAGAAAAGCTAATAAGTTATATTATCCCTAATCAGGAAAAAGCCTTTGGAAAAAATACTTGCTCCAAATCCCATTACTGCAATGCCAGAGAAAGGGCCTAATCGATGAACCACGTACATTTTAAAAGTGAAAACTCACACCACAGGAATGCCCACATATCAAATAAATCAATGAATGAAATCGATCATCTTAATGATAGCCTGTAGTTATCAAGTGTAAATGCTACTCTGAATTCTCACAATTACAAGCTAACACCCTGATTCTGGACATAAACAATTCACTGTAGTTACACCCAAATCAACCTTGATTGCAGGAGCTAAATGGAAACATAATTGAAGTTGGTTAAACTTTAGGCTCCCCATTTATCTTTCAAAACTGGAAGCAAGCTAAAAGGATTTTTCTACTTATACTTAGATCCCCTTTCCCTAAAAACTATCAATCACTTTTTTAAGCTATATATCACGTGCCATTCAAATGATTGCACCTAAGTAAAAACGCAAAGTAGAATGTGAATAAAATAATAGTTTTGAGGCCATAGCAAGAGTCCAAGTTTAAGTCCACACTGTAAGTCTTCCACATCTGCTAAAAGGAAGAGAAAATTGTCCTTATAATAATCCATGTCTTCTCGGAGTTCTGATGGGACGGACATATTTGAGACTCTGTATGTAGACCTGTGGTGATAGCAGACTTAGAGCAGGGCTCTCTATTGCTAGGAATTACTGAGGTGCAGTCATCCTCTTTCATGCCTGAAGGCATAGACTTCATTTTCTTTCTTCTTAATTTTTCTTGGCAGTATTTCCTGTACATCAACATTTTGTTGCAATCATAACTGAGATTTTTCTTTGTTTCCAATGTTCTTAACATAAGGAGATGTGCTCATAACTCTCTTTTAGTTTCAATATCTTAGAAAACCCAAAAATTTGGACAAAAAATTAAATCCAGACAACACATTACTCTGTCCTCATAGCTTTATAGTGGAGAATCCATCAGACTGTGGGTCACTGCATTATGGTTTGAGTATGAAGATTCTCCCATAGGCTTAAATGTTTGAAAAACTTATCTCCAATTACTAACATTGTTTGAAAAGGCTGTGTAATCTTTAGTACATGGAAATTTAATCGAAGAAATTCTGCAGCCTTATGTTCCCTGACTATGATGTCTATAATAAACTATATCGCTCTGGAACTATGTTACAATAAAATTTCATTTATTCCATTAAGGTGAATTGCCCCAGTATTTTATAACTTTAATGAGAAAGAAACTGAGACATTGTGTTAATAAAATGGTTCACTGATAAAATTATTTTATTTTAACCCTAATAAAAACTTCTTTATTAAAAATATATTTCTTTTTTTAAATGTTGAGTTGTGTATTTTATACAGGTACTCCTGACCACCTACTGACACCAGCCACCATCACCTGAAGACAGCCTTACACATCACAGATAATCCTACTCACCCACTAAGACCAGCTATGTGAAAATTGTGCAGACACACACACCTAGCATAGATAGTACCATTTAGCCAGTGAACCCCAGGTCATGCAATCTTAGTACATTTCTGAGCCATGCATTTTCCATAGGTAGCACAGACATACATCAGACCCCAGCATGAAAATCCAAGGAAATGAGGAGACAAACACCCCCACAATCACTTGACTACATAACAAGATCCCTAAGACCCACTATATGCTACTTTGGTTGAGGGTTTACTTAAGGCAGAAAAGAACTAACCTTCAAGTTAGGGGCATGTAGGAGTATGATAGTGTAAAAGTAACTTTCACACACCAGATGTAATTTTCATCTCAGAAACTGACTGCAGAATAAGCTCCCTCTTTCTAGCTTTCTGAACTCTGGCTAGCTGCTTCAACTCAGCTGTTCTAGCTCAAAATCCTCTTCAAGCTGACTAACTCCCTCTGGCTTCTCTTAGTTTCTTCTGAGTTATTCACTAACTCTGGCAATTTGTTCTAATGTTCTGGCTCATTCTTATTCTCTAGCTTTAACTGCTTCTGCTGACCCACACTGAACTGCATGAACTCAAGAACAAACTCAGCTCCACTTCAGTGCACTCACTACACGGACTCCCAACTCACTGACTCAACTCCCAACTGACTGACTGACCTTACTGAACTGCTGTGCTCCTTTTAAATAGCTTTTCTACAGAGAGCTAGACATAGCCTATCTGTGACTCATTCTGTCAGATCTTGCTCTGATTTGTCACTTTGTATGTACCTCAGTTAGACATCATTGTTTAGGATTGTACTGAAGGATTACAGACAGAGTAATTGGAATTAAAGTTGTGTACAAAGGGAGTGTCTGCATTCCAGCCACATCACATAGACATAAAAGATCTTTGATGTGATCAGAGTAGGCATGTTGCTTGATTAAAATTCATCTAAATCATAGAGAAGGCATAGAAAATACTTTCAATAAAATCTTTCTTTTTTTTTCTCAAATCAGAGAAAAAGATACTTATCTGTGTACTAGAGACTTAGAGAACCCAGGACATATAGGGCCACAAAATAAACTACCAACAATATATTATAGCTAATATATAAAAGCATTGAATAAATAAAGGTTATTGATAGATGCAAGTCACCTATAAAGGCAAGGTCCTCAGACAACATCTGGTGTGTTGGCAGAAAATTTTCAAGGCAGAAGAGTTTGGAAAGATGTATTCCAAATTCTGAAAGATCACAAATATCAACCCCCTACTATTATACCCAACAAAACTAGCTATTAAATTGAAGGAGAAATAAATCTCTTGTTGATAAAAATATATTAAGGGAGCTCATAGAATACTAGAAAAACACACTAGTGATAGGGGAAAGATAAAGATACCTATGATGTTACAAGAACTAAACAAACAAATCTGGGACAGTTGATTCTAAAATAATCTGAGAAACACCAAGAAATCAAAAAAGCAAATAGTGCATAGCTTTCAAAATAATAACTAATAATAGTTTTTAAAATTAGCCTTCCAAAAAAGACAGAGACTAGGAGAGTAGATAAGAAAATCGTTTTTTTTTTCTTTCTTGGTACTACCTAGAGACACATTTCATTACCAATGATAAACACACTCCCTTAAGATAAAGGAATAGAAAAAGATATTACAAGGAAATGGAAAAAGAAAAAAGCAAGCATAAAAACTGGTTAATACAATGTCTGACAAAGTTGACCTAATACCTTTAAAATACTAGTAGCACAGGCATTAAAATTAAAATTGAATAATGGGACCTGATGAAATTTAAAAGCTTCTGTACAGAAAAAAAAATACAGCATCTATTAAAGGATAAGGCAGCCTACAGAAATAGAAAAATGTCTTTAACAGTTATACTTTTGAAAAACAAGAACATCTAGAAAACAACACCTAGAAAAACAAAATATCTAGAAACAAAATACAACAAGACATGTACAAAAACAAAACCAAAACTAATACCAATTACATAAACAATGTATTTTAAATTGGGACATGAATCTTGATAGAGTTCTCAACGTATTTAAAAGAGGTAAAAAGGACAATTTTATACTCGTTAAAGGAATAATATATTAAAAGGATATTAAAATTCTAAACTTACATGCATCCAAAACAGATGGCACCATTATTATTATTGGATATAAATCCACAGACAGACCCCATTACAGTGACAGTGGATGACTCTAATAGTACACTTTCATCCATGGAAAAATCATCCAGATGAAAACTAAACAGAGAACTATTAGAGTTAAATTATACCATAAATAAAATTGACCTAGCAGAGATCTCAAATTAATACATATTACAAATTGTAATAATAAAAACAGAAAGGTGCTGGGAAAAAATAAAAACAAATAAAAACAAACAAACAAAATAAAACTAGACACATTGACGAATGAGAGAGAACTGAGAATCTGTGGTCTTAAAAATATAAGTTTAACTTCTATAGCTCCATTAGTTTTCACAAAGAAGCTAGATAAGCACATATGGAGATAAACAGGATCTTAAATAATTTTGTTGAAGACATATAGGTACATGTAAAAGAATGGCTCTAATTCTTCTCTCTCACCCTGCAAAAAAACAAGAAATGGATCACGGTCTTCCACTAAAAACCTAATAATGCCTTTAAGATACTAGTAGCACAGGCATTAAAACCAAAATTGAATAATAGGACTTGGTGAAATTTAAAAGCTTCTGTACAGAAAAAAATACAGCATATATTAAAGGTTAAGGCAGCTTACAGGAACAGAAAATAATCTTTACCAGTTATACAGAATACAGTTATAAAGGATCTCTAGAAAAACAAAAACTAATACCAATTACATAAACCACTTAATTTTAAATTGGGACATGAATCTTGATAGAGAATTCTCAAAAGAGGAAAAATAAATGCCTAAATATTTTTTCAAAGATTAACATCTTTAGCCATCAAGGAAAAACACATTAAATCTTCTTAGAAAATTTTCCATATGCCAGTCAGAATGGCCAAGAATAAAACTAAAATGACAATAAATGTTAGCATGTGTAGAGTGTAAGGTAAACACTCATTCATTGTTGGGGCTGCTTACAGGTTCAACAGTGGAGTTCAGTATTATCTAAAAGGGATTGTGGCTGCATACGGGAAGGCATGAAACAAGAAGTACTTAGAGTTTTACATCTTCATCCAAAGGAAGCCAGGGAGCAGACTGGCTCCCATGTGGCTAAAGGTGGGTCTCAAAAGCCACTCCCACAGTTATATACTTCCTCCAAGGCCACACCCACTCCAACAAGAACACACTTCCTAATAGTGCCACTCCCTGGGCCAAGCATTTACAAACCATCACATTCACTCCCTGCCCCACATAGGTTTATGCAAACACATGAGACTATGGGGGCCATACCTAGCCATAGCATAATAAAGATGTATGTTTAGTCCGACTTCCAAAGACCCCATAGGCTATAGCAGTCTCAACAATGTTAAAAGTCTAAAGTTCAAAATCTCTTCTGAGATTCATTCAATCACTTAACTGTAATCCCCAAAGCAAGTCAGGAAACCAGCTGGAAAAACTCCAAATCCTGCATCTCCATGTCTGATGTCAAAGCTGTCTTCAGATCTCCAACTCCTTTTTCAAATTTGTTGACTGCAACAAACTTCGTTCTCCTGAGCTGATTCCACTCCCCATTAGCAGCTTT
Organism: Rattus norvegicus; assembly: GCF_021556685.1. Taxonomy (NCBI): domain Eukaryota; kingdom Metazoa; phylum Chordata; class Mammalia; order Rodentia; family Muridae; genus Rattus; species Rattus norvegicus. Next base: position 229,430,743 of record NC_141534.1, on the reverse strand, counting down.
CCTCAGCACATATCCCACAGCTCTAGCATCTTGAACATCTTGGGGTCTCCAAAACTACTTCAACATTATAGCTTCTTGTTCCAGTGTCTGGGATCCATACATGAACTTCTGGGTTCCTCCAAAGAGCTTGGGTCACATCTCCAGCTCTGCCCTCTGTAGCACTCTAGGTTCTGGTCGACTCCACTCCACTGCTGCTACTGTTCTTGGTGATCGTTCAATGGTATTGGCATCTCCAATACACTGGAGTCTTCCTCTGCAACTAGGCTTTACCAATAGCCTCCCATAGGCTGTCTTCATGGTACCAAGTCCCAACTTCTTTGCATGACTCCTTCAGTCCTGGGCCATCAACTACAACTGAGGCTGCACCTTCACCGAAGACCTTCCCTGGCTTCTCACAGTGCCCAGCCTCAGCTGCTCTCCATGACCCCTTCATGTTTCAAAACCAGTACCACCTGGCGCCTCTTACACATTAACAAGAACAGTTGCAGCATGAAGTTCAACCTTGTTTATCGGTGAAACACAGCTTCTTTGTGCTATCAGAAAACACTTTCCAGAAGATTTCATCTCAATGATGTTGGTCTCTTCTAAATCACTGCTAATTTCTTAGATCCAGCTAGTGCCTAGACCTAAGCTTTTCATGGCCACTGTTCCTCAAGATCTGGATCAAAAACTTATGTCTTTCAGCCTCAAGATCTGGATCACAGTTGTGCCCTCCATTTCTGGAATGTTGCTGGGACTGATTTTCCCCTGAGATCACCACTCCCTAAATCTCCTCATCTCCTTGAATATAGGACTCATTTCTATATTTCATGATGCTTCTTTATTATTAGTTTAACCATACACTTATTTTTTTCCTTTCTCAGCTTGCTATACTTGTTTAAAATGGTCCTCATGAGACTTAATCAGAGAACAATGTCTATGATGGGCATTTCTGAGACTTCCTTTGTCAATACAATTAATCTGAATCACTTCACCTTAGTCTCAGGCAGACTCTTCAGACAAGTGAAAAAGGTAGTCAAATTTTTCACCAAAATACCACAAAGACACTCTCTAACCCACATATTGAAAATCTCTGCTAAAACCTCTTGAGCTGGGTCTGCACAATTCAAATCACTCTCACTAGCATAGTCTTCCATAGTCCTACTAAAGCCCCATTAAAGCATTCCACTACTTTTCAAACCCAAACTCCCTAAATCCACATTCTTCCAAATAAAAGCCTGGTCAGGCCTATCACAGCAATACCCCAGTTCCTGGTACCAACTTCTGTTTTAGTTAGGGTTTTACTGATGTGAACAAACACCATGACTGAGGCAACTATTATAAAAACAAAATTTAATTAGGGCTGGCTTAAAGGTTTAGAGGTTCAGTCTATTATCATCAAGACAGGAGCATGGCAGCATCCAGACAGTCATGGTGCAGGCAGAGCTGAGAATTCTATATCTTCCGCTTAAGGTTGCTAGAAGACTATTGGCCTCCAAGCAGCTAGTATATGTTATGGAAGTAAGCACCTAGTTTCTAATTGGATTTAAGGCCTACTCATGCCTCAAATTGTTGACAGGTGCAAGGGCCTGAGGCTGGGTATATAGTAGGCCCTAAGAAAGAGCCTACCATTATTATCTCCTAAGTACATATTGTATTAACCAATTCCTAATGGCATATTGTTACATCCAGAGATAAGTGTATCCCCAGCCTACATCAGAGAAGCTTGTGTTTGCAAGGTGATACAGACTCTCATAACTGGACAAAATATAGGGAATAAGAGACTTGAGTGTTAAGGCCTAAACGGGATGTACATATCACAGTCATCCTCCAAAGGTGCGTAGATGAAGACAGAAAATAAGAAAGATTTTAAGAGCCAAAGGCAGCAGATGACTACAACAGAATGGTTTATTGGCAGATAGGGCAAGTTACCCACATTAGCCCATAGAAGTCATGGTAGCACGCACAAGTCCTGAAGGAGATCAAGCAGAGAAGGTCCTAAAATGAAAGTAGGAGGTAGACGTGAAGCCCTATTGGTAATTGCCAGCTATCTTGAAAGAAACATGCAGCTTCTATCAGAATAGTGTACCTGGGAGGCTACCCAGGCTCCAGACGGCTGTCCTACACTCGTACATATACTGGAAGCATGAGCAATTCAGTGGGTTTAAAAGAATTATAAAAAGAATTGTGAGGTTGGGAAGAATTAATGATGAGTGGTATAGGGGAGAAATTTGGGGGAGATGATACAGGGTAGACACAATCAAAACCATTATATATTGTGGATGTAATTCTCCAAAATTAGTTTTGAAAAAGAAAATTAGTTTCTTCCCTTTGGTTTTAAGTACCCAGTACTTTATTCATCCATAAATTTTTATATCATTTAAGGAAGTTTAGGTGGGTATAAAACATGGGTCACACCTTGATAAGAATTCATATTACAGCTTCTCAGGGGTCACACTGACTTCTCAATGTATGACTTGAGGTATGAAGAGGAAAAAAGTATGTAACAAGAAGAGAAGTGTTTCAGAAAAGCTGTCTTCCTTGAGAAATCAAAGCTGACAGTTACTTAAAAACTAACGAGCTAGCTAGCTGGTCTTAGCTAGCTGTTTTGATCCCAGTGATTCCCAAGAAAACTCCCTTGCCCTTGAGCGTATCTTTCCTAAGAGATGATCCTTGAGAAGTAAACGCTTCAAAGGGCACCATCAGCTGTGAAAGGTTTTGCCTCCAAAAGTGGCAAATTTGAAAATGCTCCTTTTTCGCAGTGATTATTTAGTCCTATAAAGTTTTGTCCAGGACAAGAAGAGATGTGACAAAAAGCACAAGAATTTCACATGGGAGATAAGAAATCATGCCGGTAGCCAAGAGAAAATAAAGCTTGGAGTACAGTCAGCATGACCCACAGCAAGAATGGATCTCAGAGAAGCAGACCTCAAAGCTGAAGCCAGCAAGGAGAACAGATCTAACAGAGTCAGAGAAAACATGGCTGTAAGCCTGAGGACACTGGGAATTTTCTACCAGCCAAACAAATAAGTAAAGGAATAAATGTATAACTCAGTGTCAAACCTTGGAAAAAAGGGTATTTCCAAAGTACTGCTATAAATCAATATTTCAATGAATATGTTTAAAGTTGTAGGCCACATAAGAAATTCTGTTTTAACTTTTTCGTGGTTGCAGATATTCTGCAATGTTTGTAAACATATTTTAAACATATATTTAAAACATATATGTGTATGTTTTAAGAAAACTTAATTTATAAAAACAACTCAAGGGACAGATTTTTCCCCACCTAGCAATAATTTCCTACTGCCTCAACTAAAATAATAATTTACTTTCTAAAGTATATATACAGAAATTTTCGGTACTAATTTTAAAGGTTAGTTTCCTATTTCTTAAAACGTTGTCAGCATTGCCATGTAAACGGCTACATGCTGTCCTTTATTATCTAATAAATACAATGCGTACAATATATAGTATATAAGTACAGCCATCACTACATCAACTCAAATATAACTCTCTTTCAAAATTGGGGTTTTACATATGTTGTATACAGCCATAATTTTCCTGTCAGGAAAATATAAATATGTTAACTTTTATTAACTATATTCATTAACTAAGTATTAAAGCAAAGATTTTTTTTTTTTTATTAACTTGAGTATTTCTTATATACATTTCGAGTGTTATTCCCTTTCCCGGTTTCCGGGCAAACATCCCCCTCCCCCATCCCCTTCCTTATGGGTGTTCCCCTCCCAACCCTCCCACCATTGCCGCCCTCCCCCCATAGACTAGTTCACTGGGGGTTCAGTCTTAGCAGGACCCAGGGCTTCCCCTTCCACTGGTGCTCTTACTAGGATATTCATTGCTACCTATGGGGTCAGAGTCCAGGGTCAGTCCACGTATAGTCTTTAGGTAGTGGCTTATTCCCTGGAAGCTCTGGTTGCTTGGCATTGTTGTACTTTTGGGGTCTCGAGCCCCTTCAAGCTCTTCCAGTTCTTTCTCTGATTCCTTCAATAGGGGACCTATTCTCAGTTCAGTGGTTTGCTGCTGGCATTCGCCTCTGTATTTGCTGTATTCTGGCTGTGTCTCTCAGGAGCGATCTACATCCGGCTCCTGTCGGTCTGCACTTCTTTGCTTCATCCATCTAGTCCAATTGGGTGGCTGTATATGTATGGGCAAAATGTGGGGCAGGCTCTGAATGGGTGTTCCTTCAGTCTCTGTTTTAATCTTTGCGTCTCCCTTCCCTGCCAAGGGTTTTCTTTTTCCTCATTTAAAGAAGGAGTGAAGCATTCACATTTTGATCATCCGTCTTGAGTTTCGTTTGTTCTAGGGATATAGGGTAATTCAAGCATTTGGGCTAATAGCCACTTATCAATGAGTGCATACCATGTATGTCTTTCTGTGATTGGGTTAGTTCACTCAGGATGATATTTTCCAGTTCCAACCATTTGCCTACGAATTTCATAAACTCGTTGTTTTTGATAGCTGAGTAGTATTCCATTGTGTAGATGTACCACATTTTCTGTATCCATTCCTCTGTTGAAGGGCATCTGGGTTCTTTCCATTTTCTGGCTATTATAAATAAGGCTGCGATGAACATAGTGGAGCACGTGTCTCTTTTATATGTTGAGGCATCTTTTGGGTATATGCCCAAGAGAGGTATAGCTGGATCCTCAGGCAGTTCAATGTCCAATTTTCTGAGGAACCTCCAGACTGATTTCCAGAATGGTTTTACCAGTCTGCAATCCCACCAACAATGGAGGAGTGTTCCTCTTTCTCCACAACCTCGCCAGCATCTGCTGTCACCTGAGTTTTTGATCTTAGCCAATCGCACTGGTGTGAGGTGAAATCTCAGGGTTGTTTTGATTTGCATTTCCCTTATGACTAAAGATGTTGAACATTTCTTTAGGTGTTTCTCAGCCATTCGGTATTCCTCAGCTGTGAATTCTTTGTTTAGCTCTGAACCCCATTTTTTAATAGGGTTATTTGTTTCCCTGCGGTCTAACTTCTTGAGTTCTTTGTATATTTTGGATATAAGGCCTCTATCTGTTGTAGGGTTGGTAAAGATCTTTTCCCAATCTGTTGGTTGCCGTTTTGTCCTAACCACAGTGTCCTTTGCCTTACAGAAGCTTTGCAGTTTTATGAGATCCCATTTGTCAATTCTTGATCTTAGAGCATAAGCCATTGGTGTTTTGTTCAGGAAATTTTTTCCAGTGCCCATGTGTTCCAGATGCTTCCCTAGTTTTTCTTCTATTAGTTTGAGTGTGTCTGGTTTGATGTGGAGGTCCTTGATCCACTTCGACTTAAGCTTTGTACAGGGTGATAAGCATGGATCGATCTGCATTCTTCTACATGTAAGCAAAGATTTTGTACATAATATTAAGTTAAAATTTTGACTCCAGATGAAGTACTTCAGCTTTTGGCAGAACAATATACCCACTAAAACTGTTTTAACAATCTGCAGTGAAAAAAAAAAAAAAAAACAGCTTGTGATCGTTAGAAGCATGCTCAGGACATCAGCAGTTACAGGCAAAGATAAGCCATGAGGGCCAGCAGAAAGAACAGAAACAGGCAATCTTGGGAGGTAGGAGGTGGGGGGATCCTCCAGAATGTACCAGAGATCTGGGAGGTAAGACACTCTCACTACTCAAAGGGAGGGGCCTTAGATGAAATGCCCTACAGTGGGGAGAGGGAACTTGTAGAGCCCACCTCCAGCAGAAAGACAGGGTATCAAGTGAGAGATGGGGTTGCCATCCCACAGTCAAAAACTCTGACCTGTAATTGTTCCTACCTGAAAGGATTGCAGGGACAAAAGTGGGCAAGCGCCTGAGGAAACGGAGGTTCAGAGACAGGCCCAACGTGGAATCCCGCTCAAGCGGAGGCCCCAAGGCCTGACACTATTACTGAGTCTATGGGGCTCTCACAAAAAGGGACCTAACATGACTGCCCTCCGAAAGACCAAACAAGGAACTGAAAGTGTCAGATGCAGACATTTGCACCCAACCAGTGACCCGACCATTGTGGTTGAATTAGAGAAAAGCTGGAGGAATCTGAAGAGGAGGGCAACACTGTAGGAGGGCCTGCAGTCTTAATTAACCTGGACCCTCAAGATCTCTCAGACACTGGATCGCCAACCAGGCAGCATGCACCAGCTGAGATGAGGCCCCAACACATATACAGCAGAGAACTTCCGAGTCTGAGTTCAGTTAGAGAAGATGCACCTAACCCTCAAGAGACTGGAGGCCACAGGGAGTTTAGAGGTCTGGTGGGGTGGAGGTTTGGCGAGTGGGGACATCCTCATGAAGACAGGGAGCAGGGAAGAGGTAGGGAATGGGGAACAGTCAGAGGGTGGACCGGGAGGGGAATAAAATCTGGAGTATAAAAATAATAGAGAGTAAATGAACTAGCACAGAGGTGAGTGGAAATGTCCCAGGAGCTACTCTCCTGCTCAAGGCATGTCTATATTTTTGGAAGAGGTGAAAGTCTGAGAGTCTGAGAAACAGAACATTGCTAAGAGGCAGAAAACCCAGAAGAGCAATTGAAATTCTCACAGGGATGAGCAGGTGGCATTACTTCAGGGCTTTCACGGGAGTTAGGATATGGATACATAAAAGATTCAAAAGGAAAGCAAGGAGTGAGAGAGGAAGCTCACAGTGCTCATTGTTTCACTGCAGTCTCCGCTGAATCCTTAACTGCTTGAAGAACGAAGCCAAACAGATTTGGAAACCCGAAAGATAATTTTCAACAGTTTCACAGTGATGAGAGATAGAGATAGAGATAGAGATAGAGATAGAGATAGAGATAGAGATAGAGATAGAGATAGAGATAGAGATAGAGAGAGACAGAGACAGAGACAGAGACAGAGACAGAGACAGAGACAGAGACAGAGACAGAGAGAGAAACACACCAGAGCTAAAGCCAAATTCTAAAAGCTACAGTTTAGCCTCGACCCTGCTGAATTCCTACATATAAATGCATCCCATTCCAGGTTCCAGTGATAGGACAGAGCTTCTTCAATGAAAGATTTCAAAATCCAGAGCTGGTATAATTTTCACAGACTGTTGATTAATTAGAAATTAGAGTGCAGAGCAAGGTCAAAAAGAAGAAAATAACAATAGGAAATGTAGTCCGTTCAAGTATCTCAGTTATGAAAAATGGAATTTAAGTATGATTGGCATATTTAAGGACAGAAGCAACTTAAATAATCCCAAGAAATATATGTTATGAAAAGGAATCAGCAGATTTATTGTTAGCTTTTGGGGGGTGCTCCACTCTGATTTGTAGAGTAGATAAACCTGTATGCAATGCCACCAGTGGGGAATGAGATTCACTCCTTCCTACCTCCTCCCCAGTGGTGATTTTCTAAACACCCTTAGATACTTGTTCAGCAGTGATCATTACTGTCCTACTCACAACAGCTATAAGATGGAAACAAGCTAAGTGTGCTTTACCTAACAAATCGCTAATCAAAATGTGGTCCATATACATTATGGAATACTGTTCAGTGTAAAAAAAGGATGACATCATGAACTTTGCAAATTAATGGTTGGAACACTGAGTGAGGTAACCCAGACACATAAAGACAAATCCTTCATTTTCTTTTTCATCTGTATTTCCTGGCTCCAAATTTTTAGACATGAATATCTAATGTGGAGTAAATGCAGAACCAGGAGCTTTAAACAGGACTATGGAATATAGCAGGAGAAATAGAAAGAACACCAGGGAACAAGTTACTTAAAGGGGAAAATGGGAGGGCGAGTGATTAATAAACAAGAAGGGAGGACAGTTAAGTAAAAATAGGATGTCTGAAAGTCGTAAGAGTTAAAATTATATTATTATCTGTCTATCTAAAGATACTTTTAATACATTTAAGTCTACATATACATATATAATTTTATTGAATTCTTTTCCCATCTGGGCTGGCAATGCTTCTCCCAAGAGTCATAAAATAACAAAAACCCCAACATCAACTATGAGAAGTCACCTTTAAGTTCTTTTTATGGCCATCCAAGAGAAATAACATATCATAGGATACTTGTACTGCCCTGATTGCCCTCCAGAAGTTGAAGCTAAGTTAATCCCTATTGTTGAAGACTCTATTGGCCTAAAGCTTAGGACCAAGGAGATATGAGATTGTTACTATTGTTATGTTTTATATTAAAGTCTCCTCCCTGAGGATTAGCTTCTATGGTTAAAAAAATATATATACTATACAAGCTTCTACTAAAGATCCTGAGAGTCTATAGTCCTACCCAGTCTTTATCAACCAAAACTCAAAGGTCAAATGACCATATTGTACCAAGTCCCAATCAGTACATCTACAGCATAACTACTGCATCTAAGACTGAATCATAGCAAAAAAAAAAGCATAGCAATAACAACAAAAAGAGGCAGAAATGTTTTAAGAGCCAAAGGAACAGGATATTTGCATGAGATTACATCTTCTAGAAATGTCAGAGACGCTATACCAATGAAGTCTTATCCACATGTTTGCCTAAAGAAGACCTGAACAAGGATGACAACAATTGAAATGCTAGCCTGAATGGATAAAATCTCTTTGGGTCAATCCTAAACCAATAAAAAAAAAAGTGCAGGTAACTAAGGGATGTTGAAATGGGAGGAATAGTCTTCCCAAGGAATAGTCCAAAATTGGTTGCTAAATGTCCAGTGAACAGTCCTAAAAATCATGTATGTGTATACATACAAGTAAACTGAGAAGATTGAATTTGTATATTTAGAAAGATACATACATTTGTGTTCGACAATAATTAAAGAAAAAGGCATGAATCTGAGAGCGAGCAAGGGATTGTGCATGCAAAGATTAAACGGAGAAAAACAAAGAGGAAAATCATGTAATTATATATTAAGTTCAACAAATAAAATAAATTTTATAAGATAAACAAAACCTAACAAACTCAAAGGAACAATGCTGTAATACAGACACAGTAATGAAAATATTATTTTAAAAGTATGAAGCTGAGCTGGTGGCATATGTCTGGAATCCCAGCACTAAGAGGCTGAGGCAGGAGGATTGTGAGTATAAAACCAGTCTGCTTTACATCGGCAGATGGTCCCTCAAATGTCAGGGAATGAAGAGAACACATAAACTAGAGTAAAATGGTCTCAAATGAAGTAATTGGAAGCATGGTGTATAGTGAGAAAGGACAAAAGCAGAAGCAATATTTGAAGAAATAATAAACCAGAATAGTTTAAATGGTTAAGAATTGACACCCGTATTCAACAAACAAAATTTATAGCAGAGAATGTGACAACTCCCATCCAGAAGCAATATAGTGAAACTTGAAGCCATAGGCAAGGAAAAGCACTGCTTGACATAAAAAAAAAAAGGTCACACTGAGTGGTTGTTTGGATGGGTTTGGTTCCTATAGACTCATGTATTTGATTCCTTGGGCTATAGTGCATGGCACTCCTAGGAGGTATGTCCTTGTTGGACCATATCCAACCTTGTTAAAGAAAGTGTGTCACTGTATAAGTGGGCTTTGAGGTCTCCCATGCCCATGCTTCACACAGTGCAGATGATAGTCCCTTCCTAGATATCTGTAGAACACACTCTTCTTCTTCTGACTGTGGATCTAGCACTAAGCCTACCTGCATGCTGCCTTACTTCCTGTGATGATCATAATTGACTGAACCTCTAAAACGCTAAGCTAGTCCCACTTACACATTTTCTTTAGAAGAGTTGCCTGGGTCATGTTGTCTCTGTGCATCAATAAAACTTTAACTAAGACACACTGCCTCGTGGAAACAAGAAAATCTGAGAGCTGAAACCATGGAAGTAAATACAGCTGAGGAACATCTTTCCAGTAAGGCTAGAAAATAAGTGTAAACCTGGAGACCTATACTATAGCAGCCTTTAAATGTGAAATGAGCATGAGCCGGGATGGTAACAGTTGGTCAGCTCTTATAATCTTTTGTGCAGAAAAAAATAAATTTGTAGAATTATTTTAGGCATTCTAATTAAAATGAATCATTGGTAATTAGAAAACCTTAAACCTATGCTCTGCACAAACACACATTGAAAGTAACATAGTCACAAAAGCACTCTGGGCAATCATAGAAAGAATGACAAGGTAGTCACACTAATGTCTACTGAAATGGATTTTGACACTGAAAGTATCACTAAAGTATCAAACAAAATAAATGTTGTGAAGATTTTGACATAGCCAATCTCGTCAGCCATAAAGTTAATAGTTGTATAGTGAAAATTTGCTAAGAGAAACTTTAGATATTCTAAACACACACACGTAAACCATAAAGGGTGTTAGATATGCAAATTTGTTTGGCTGTAATAATTTCATGCTGTAAAGCATAATACCAATTTATATACTTCGAATAAGAACTAAAACATAAAATTTTAATTGGTAAACTTATAGCACACTTAAATAAATCTACAAGTTAAAGCTACAAATCTGACATAGAAAAGGGAGAAATACATCTATTAACCAAGAAATCAAACTGGCCTAAAGTCAATTAGTGCACAGAACATAAAAATTTTGTCTTAGTTAAAGTTTCTACTGTTGCAATGACACACATGACCAAAAAGCAAGTTGGGGAGAAGAGGATTTATTTAGTTTACACTTTTCATACTACTATTTATCATCAAAGGATCTCAGGACAGGAACTCAAGCAAGGAGGAAACCTTGAGGCAGAAGCTAATGCAGAATGAATGGGGTCCAAATTACTGGCTTGCTTTTCTATAGATCCCAGGGAGAGAACCACTGACAAAGGGTTGTACCTTTCCCCACCAATCGTTAATTAAGAAAATGCTATATATCCTGATCATATAAAAGCATTTTCTCAATTGAGGTTCACTCCTCCCAGATAACTGGCTTGTGTTAGGTTGATATAAAACTAACCAGCACCATCATCATTAATTGCCTTATCTGGCACATGTATTAGATGCCTCATTTATCTGAAGTCTTATTTCTATGAACCAGATTTTACCATATTTGAACCATAAGAGTAAAAGCAAGCTACAAAGGAACAAAATTACATATAATGGGACTTAAGAGATTTCTCATCAGTTAAATGCACATACTGCCCAGGCAGGGTACCTGAGTCCAGTTCCTAGCAGTCAAAACAGAGAGCTCACAGTTACTTATAACTTTAGCATCAAGAAATGTTCTGCTCTCTTCTAGCCTTCACAGACACATACATTCAATCCAGACACACATGGGCACACTTGCAAATACATAATTAAAAATAAAACTGATATTATAAAAATATTACATATGATATATGTTCTTAATAAAGAGAACTAGGCTTCAGATGATGAAAAAGATAAATAGAACATACATACTTAAAAACAAAGTGGTATATCAAAGAGAATATGAGAACAAAAATTATAAAATATTTTGAATGGTAATGAAAATACAACATTCACAATGTAGTATATGTAACAGTAGAGTAGATGGGAATGTGGTTGGTAGAACTAACCATTAGAAAGAAAAAAAGAATAAACACGAATCAGACAAATTTCAGTTACCAAAGTTAAATAAGTAATTCTAAATTAAACCTAAAGTAATGTAAAAATAACTTTTATTTTCTCAGATGGAGTGATGAGATCAGAGCCATAACCAGGGTGTATAAATACGTAGCTTGGCCTGAGCCCAGAGCATTTCTTTTTCTGTTCTAAGTATCTCTAGGCTGAGCTCTGGATGCTCTTGGTCTCCATACATTCTAATCTTCCAAGCTTACTGATAACACTGCCTTCTAACCTTCTGGCTCCTTCTTATTCTCCATGTAGTTCCTCACTTGTGACCTGTCTCTGTTAAACTGTCTCAGTAAAACTGCCTCCTCTCTCTTTTCTGTACTGCTTTCTTAAATTGCCTTTCTTTCCTGTCTGTTCTCAGAGTTGGATTATGCTATCCTGACTCATTCTGTCAAATCTTTCTCTGGTTCATCACTTTGTCTGCCCCTCAATCACATGTCACTTTCAATCATGGTTGCTTCCTTCTACAAAATAAACTTACCTTCGCTGTTAGGGATTAAAGGTGCATACTAAGGAGATACCTGTGTACCAGGCAGATCATATTGTATGGAATCCAGAGCTTATTTGCAATCTTGCCAGATCATATAGAACTAGAAGGTTTTGAATGTGACCATTTGCAAGAACAGTCATGTTGCAGGATTAAAATTCCCTGACAAAGTAAGAATAATATAGGAGTAAATCAAAAATATAATACAACAGCTAAAATTTTGCTTTCTGAATAAAGAAATCCAAAGTTATCATTATCAGAATCAATGTGTCTACAAATGGCCCTATGTGTAACTGGCACACATAACAGCAATCACACAAAATTCTAGCAAGGAAAAAGAAGTGACCACTTCTCAGGTTGTTCCATGAGGACATCATAATAAAAAATGGAAATATAAGCAATTAAGGAAACGTAAATAGAGGGAATCCTTGAGTTGGAAAAACTTACATAAGAGAGCACCAACACAATACAAAAGATGGAAGTGATAATTTCAGGTATAGAAGATGCAATAAAAGAAATTTATACATCAGTCAAAGAAATGTTAAATCTAAAATTTTTCTAACATAAAGTATCCAGGAGATTTGGGACACTATGAAAAGACCAAACCTAGAAATAATAGGGGAAAAAAGGAGAAAATTCTCAGATCTAAAGCCCAGAAAATATTTTCAACAAAATCATAAAAGAAATTTTTCCTAACTTAAAGAAAGGGATGCCCTCCATGTGTATTCTGGTTGGTGGTTTAGTCCCTCAGAACTCTGCGGAATCTGGTTAGTTGATATTGTGGCTCACCCTATGGGGTTGTAATCCCCTTCTGCTCTTTTCAGTCCTTCTCCTAACTCTTCCATTGGGGTCCCCATGCTCAGTCCAATGATTGGCTGTATCTATATTGGGCAAATGTTGGCAGAGCCTCTCAAGGTACAGTTATACCAGGATCCTATTAGCAAGTACTTTTTGGCATCAGCAATAGTGTCTGGGTTTGGTGTCTGAAGATGGGATCGATCCCTAGGTGGGGCAGTCTCTGGATGGCATTTCCTTCAGTCTCTACTCCACTCTTTGTCCCTGCATTTCCATTAGACCGAAACCAGAGTACACACGAAGGGACTCATGGCTCCAGCTGCATATGTAGCAGAGGATGGCCTTATCTAGTATCAATGGAAGGGGAGCCCCTGGGTCCTGTAGAGACTCAGTACCCCAGTGTAGGGGGATGCTAGGGCAGCGAGATAGGAGTGGGTGAGGAGCACTCTTATAGAGGCAGGGAGTGGGGGATTGAATGGGGGATTTGTGGAGGGGAAACCAGAAAAAGGGACAGCATATGAAATGTAAATAAATAAAATAACCAATTTTTTTAAAAGAAAGAGAGAAAGAAAGAAAGAGAGGAAGAAAGAAAGGAAGGAAGGAAGGAATGCCTATAAACATGCAAGAAGCTTAGAGAACAGCAAATAGATTATACCCAAAAAAGCAAATCCTCCAGCCACATAATAATCAAAACACTAAATGTATAGAATAAAGAAAAATATTAAAAACCTCAAAGGAAAAGGCCAAAAACATATAAAAACAGACCTATTATAATTATACCAGACTTTTGAATAGAGACTTTAAAAAACAGAAGATACTGGGCAGATGTCTTAGAGTCACTAAGCGACCACAGGTGCCAGCTCACACTACTGTACCCATTGAAACTTTCAATCACGATAGATGGAGAAAGCCAAACATTCCATGACAAAATCAAGTTTAAACAATATCTGTCCACAAATCCAACCCTACAAAGGATACTAGAAGGAATCTCCAACCCAGGTAGGAACTAAAACCAAGAAAACACAGCAAATACAGAATTTCATACCAGAAAAATCAAAAGGAGGAAAACACACACACACACACACACACACACACACACACACACACACTAAAACCATCAATAACAAAATAACAAGAATTAATAATTATTAACCATTAATATCTCTCAACATCAATGAATTCAATTCCCCAATTTAAAAAAAAAAACATAAACAGAATTCAAGAACAGGATTTGTACTTTTGCTGCATAGAAGAAACACATCTCAGTGACAAAGAAAACCATTACCTCAAAGTAAAGGGTTTGAAAAACATCTTCCAAGAAAATAGACACAAGAAGCAAGCTGGAGTAGCCATTCTGATATCTAATAAGGTAGACTTTCAAGCAAATTAATCAAAAGAGATAGAAAAGGACACTTCATAGTCATCAAAGAAAAGTCCACCAAAATGACATCTTAATTCTTAATATTTATACCTCAAATGCAAGGGCATCCAAAATCACACATTGAATTGAACACATTAATAGTGGGAGACTTCAAGACTCTACTCTCATCAATGGACATGTCATTGAGACAGGAACTAAACACAGAAATAATGAAACTAACAGACCTAATGAATCAAATGGACCTAACAGATACCTACAGAACATTTCACCCAACACAAAAGATTATGTCTTCTTCTCAGATCCTCACAGAGCCTTCTCCAAAATTGAACATGTAGTTGGTCACAAAGGAAGCCTTAACAGGTGCAAGAAAATTGAAATAACTCATTTTATCTTATCAAATCACCGTGGATTAGATATGGACTTTAACAACTACAGAAACAAGAAAATGCATATCACATCATGGAAACTGAATAACTATCGATGCACTAACAATTGAGTCAAGGAAGAAATAAAGAAATTAAAGAATCTAGAATTAATGAAAGTGAAGGCACAGCATACGCAAATGTACAGGACATCATAAAAGCAGTGCTAAGAGGAAAGTTCATAGTACTAAGTGCCTTCATAAGAAATTGGAGAGATCTCATACTAGCAACTTAATGGCATAGCCAAAGGCTCTAGAACAAAAAAGAAGCAAACACACCCAAGAAGTTAGATGACAGAAAAGACAAAGACAAACATTTAGCCAGACTAAAAGAAAGCACACTATCCGAATTAACTAAATCAGTGATGAAAAGGGGACATAACAAAGAACACAGAGGAAATCCCAGAAATCATTAGGTCTTACTTCAAAAGCTTGTACTCCACAAAATTGGAACATCTAAACAAAATTCAAGATTTTTTGACAGATTCCACTTATAGTTCAATTAATTTAGGTAAACAAGTTTAAATAGTCCTATAACCCATAAGAAATAGATGCAGCCATTTAAATATCTCCCAAACAAAAAGTCCAAGGCCAGATGGTTTACGCACAGAATTCTACCAAACTATCAAAAAAAGACCTAATACCACTCAATACTTCTCAAAATACTTTACTAAATAGAATCAAATAGAACATTGCCGAACTCATTCTATGAGGTCAAAGACACCCCATTACCTAAACCTCCCAAAGACTGAACAAAGAAAAAGAATTTTAGATCAATTTTCTTTATGAACATTGATGCAAAACTATTAAATAAAATACTTGCAAACCAAATCCCAGAACACATCAAAAACATTATCCACCATGATCAAGCAGGCTTCATCTCAGGGATGGAGGGATAGTTCAGAATTCAAAAATCCTTCAATGTAAACCATTATATAAACAAACTATAAGAAAAAAAAGCACATGATCATTTTACTAGATGCTGAAAAAAGCATGATCATTTTACTAGATGCTGAAAAAAGCTTTAACAAATTCCAGCAAACCTTCATATTAAAATCCTTGGAAAGATCATGGATACAAGGTGAATACAACAACACAATAAATGCAGTACACAAGCCAGCTGATGTCCAACAGCAAATTAAATGGAGAAAAACTTAAAGCAATTCCACTAAAATCAGGGACAAGACAGAGCTGCCCACTCCCTTCATGTCTATCCAATATACTAACTGAAATTCTAGTCAGAGAAATAAGACAAGTAAAGGAGATCAAGGGGATAGAAATTGACAAATATTTGCAGATTATATGATAGAATACAAAAGTGACCCCAAAAATTCTAATAGAGAACGCCTACAACTCAGAAACACTTTTTTTGCAAAGTAGCTAGATAAAAGAATAACTAAAGATAAAATTAGATTAGGCTGGTTTGGAGCAACTCATGCCTCCAGCCACATATGTAGCAGAGGATGGACCCTTAGGAGGAGAGACCTTTGGTCCTATGAAGCCTTGATTCCCCAGTGTAGGGGAATGGCAGGACTGGGAGGCAGAAGGGAGTGGGAGGGTGGGTGGGGGGATGGGTTGGGGGTGTTCTGGAGGGGAAACTGGGAAAGGGGATAACATTTGAAATGTAAATAAAGAAAATATCCAATAAAAGAAAAGGAAAACAGCAAGCTAACTTTTCAGCACAGCAACATTAATTTTAAGGTAACTTACTATCATTTAATAAACAGTGCTTAAAAGCTACAAGAAATATCTGGGAAACAACACCCTTCACAATAGCTACAAATAATATGAAATATCTTGGGGTAATTCTAACCAGGCAAGTGAAAGGCTTGTGTGTCAAGAACATTAAATCTCTGAAGAAAAAAGATTGAGAAGATAATAGAAGATAAATTATTTCTCGTGCACATGGGTCAGTAGGATGAACATAGTGAAAATGGACATCTTACTAAAAGCAATCTACAGATTCAATGCAATTGCCATCAAAATTCTAACTTAGTTCTTTTTCGACCTTGAAAAATAGCTCTCAACTTTATATGGAAAGACAAAATAACCAGGATAGCTAAAGCAATCCTATATAATAAAAGAACTTCTGGGGGTATATTACCATTTCTGATTTGAAGCTATATTATAGGACAATAGTAATAAACCCTGCATTGTATTTGCACTAAAAAAAAGACAAGTTGATCCATGGAATCAAATAAAAAAATAGAAATAAATCAAGACAAATCTATAGACACTTGATGTTTGACAAAGAAGTCAAAACCATACAATGGGAAAAAAAAACATCTTCAACAAATTGTGCTAATCTAATTAGACTTATATACTCCAAAAGTCATCAATGATCTTAAAGTCTTTAAGGGAAGAAACTAAACTCTCTTTCAAAGAAAATTCTAATTATCTCCAAATTACAAGGTATTGAATTCTGTAAATACATGTGATGTTTACAAAAGTATGCATTATATTGTTATATATAATTTAATATTATATATGAATGTTGCATATATAACTGAGTGTTGCATGTGTATCACTGAATTAAAAACTATAGAGCCAGTTTTATTTCTCTAAGATAACCCATGGTTCCTAAGGACGATAATTCAAGGAATTATTTTATTTTTATTTTTTATTCCTTTACTTTTTATTGTTTTTTGTGAATTTCATATCATGCATCCCAATCTTACTAATCTTTCCCTCTCCTGCTCCTGCCCTCCACCCTTGTAACCTCCCCTCCAGCAGAGAAAAATCTTATTGTGGAAGCTGTACTGTGTCAGTGTGTCCTACAGTATTCTCTTTTGTTTACACTGCTTTGCTTGCAAATGTTCGTTGCAATGACTCCTTGGTCTGGTATGAGGTGTCTGGCTTCTGCTACACTATCAATACTGAATCCTGACTGGAATCCCTCTCAGATAACCTGTTGTTACCCTGTGTTATGGAGAGCCTGTAGTTTTGGATCTGTGGAGAGTCTGGCCCTTCATGCACCCGAAGAGTTTATTGATGAGGTAGATGTTGTATGGGCCGATTCAAAGCCCTGAATCTGGGTCTGAGAGGTTTCTGAGTTGGTTAATCCAACAGCTCTCCACACTCTTGCCGTTAGGGCCAGACACCAGAAACCTCCTGCTGCCAAGGCCAGCTCTACACTTTTGTCCAGGCAAGGTACAGGGCCCACTCTCCCACATGTTGCAGTCTGTAAGGGACATGGCCAGTTCTCCTACTCTTGTTACCCTAGGGCAAGCTCTCCTCCCTGCCATAGATGGTGATGGGAAAGAGAGGAGAGAAAGACACCTTTCCCTCATCTGAACCTCTGCCCAGTAGACAAGGGCCACCTTTTCCACATCCATACCCTCAATACTAGCTCACCTGCTTCTAGGGCCAGCTCTATCGTGCTGTCCAAATGAGATATGGGGCCTATTCTCTCAAGTGCTGTCCCAATGAGGGTCAGGGTCAGCTCTCCCTGCCTTATGAACTCTTGGTCAGCTCTCCTGCCTGCCATTGGTGGCAATGGGCAAGGGAGGTCACCTCTCCCTTACCCACACCACTACACAGCAGCACAGCAGCACAGCAGCACAGCAGCACAGCAGCACAGCAGCACAGCAGCACAGCAGCACAGCAGCACAGCAGCACAGCAGCACAGCAGCACAGCAGCACAGCAGCACAGCAGCACAGCAGCACAGCAGCACAGCAGCACAGTAGACAAGTGGAGGGACCAGCTCTACCTGCTCACATCCCCTCCACCAAGGTCATCTCTACTGTGGGGTCCAGGCAAGGTACAGAACCCTCTCTCAATTTCTGCAGCTGACAAGGGATAGAGTCATCTCTCCTGATTTCATGACCCTGGAGCCAACTCTCCCAGAATACCCAGGTGAGGAATGGGCTCAGTTCTGTACATCCCTCAAACATCAACATGTCCCTGGGTGAAAGCCAAGACCAGAGACATCCACCTAGCCTTTGATGGTAACAAACTGTTGCTGCTGCAGGGCCACTTATACAGAAGTGGCCTCTGGTGGCAACACAGGCCAGACTCCACCATGGACACAGGTGTCATCACCAGCTACTCACACCTCCAGTTCTGTGTCTTTGTTGTGTCCACATTCTTTTAATCTTTCTTTTCCATGTCTCTACCACTTACATGTTCCTCTCAGTGGCTCCTACAGTCTGTGTGTGTCTAGAGTCCATTCAGGAGTGGTCTCAAGAGTGCTCTACCCCACTCATGCATTGTGGCACTGGATAAAAGTCATCTCTGGCATAGTCTACAACCCCCAGTCCTACCTGGCACTCAACTGGTGGTTGTCTCTGTCTAGCTCCCTGTTCATAAGCCATGGTGCCAATCTGGTTGTCATCTCAGGCTTGTTCCTTTCCAGGCTTACCTAAGTGGCCCCATGTGGGGGTCCTATGTCTCAGCCTCACTCCTGCCTGGGACCTTTAGTCCTAGATAGAGTTCTTCTAGTTTCAGGTTTGCTCCTGGTCCTGAGAGCTCTCAAGCCTGCACAGATGGACTGGTGGTCATTTCAGCACACTTCCCTGTTCCAGTCCCCTGGCACCAAACTGGTGGCCACCTCAGGCTTGCATTTTTCGGGTAATGTTAGACTACTAATCATTCAAATGTTCATAGGTCAGAGCACTGAGCATAGAAGATATAGCCTCTCTCCTCTCTGCTACCTACTGACTCACATGTGCCACAGTGGCCACATCTGTATTGCTTCTAGTGGGAGGCATCCAAGGTATTTTGAATTAGCCCTCAATGATGATTACTGTTTGGCTCCTTATCAGTCATTTGATTCATTGTGTTATAGCTCAATCTGACAGATCAAATGAATCAATAAAATATAACCAACCAGTACTTCCAAAAATATGTTTTTCCCTAAACTGTGTGACACTGCAAATAAAATAACAGAAGTGAAAATTTTAAGAATTTTCAATTAAAAGAGAGATGAGCAGGAAATGATGAAGTTGGGAATTAGGTTTGGGTGAGGCAATCACTTTGAATCCACCCTGTCAGTGTATAAAAGACCAGGAAATAAATTAACTTGAAAACATGAGGGGTTGGATTGAAAAGACTTTTTAGAGCTTGAAGAATTACTTTCCAAGGTCATGAGCTTTACAGAGGACCAAGTCTCATCATGAAGACATTACTACGAAGGCAGCTTTGAAACATCAATGCATTGACCTCTGAGAATTGAACCAACCTATGAAAGGTATATGGCTGACCATCAAAAAAGTTACTTAGCATGGTTTGACATGTTGTTACTACAGACTCCCCTGGGAAATATATGATTGTGATTTGGAAGAAAAATCACCTGTTTAACTGCTGAAGAACTTGTCTTCTGAAATATTTAAAATATTCCAAGCAAAGCCACAGAATTTAAAAGTAATCCAAGAGGAAGAGGAAGAGGAGGAGAAGGAGGAAGAGGAGGAGGAAGAGGATTAATGGGAGGTAAAATAGGAGGCTACACTTGATCTTAGCCAAAAGGCCGAGAGGAGGAATTCCATAACTGCTGCTGCTGCTGCTATTTCAGATTACCCACAAGCAAATAAGTGTGTGTGTGTGTGTGTGTCCTTCTATTGAACCTAACAGAAAAAATGAAACTAATGATAGTATAGAAATTGTATCTTCTGAAATAGCTCCAGAGACTTTGAATATGAAAATCCTCTCCAACACATAGTCACCTGCAGAAACACTGGTCCTGATATGCCTGTACTGTTTTTAGAGGTTTTTATGGGGTGTGTTTTGCTGGGGACAAGGCCCTGGAGATATGTTGTATTTGGTCGCCTCCCATCTCTCTCTATTCCTGTCTGTCATGATGTGAAATTCTCTGACACATCCTACCTGTTATAATGTATACTGAATTCCCTGAAACTTGAAGTAAAATAAGATTTTCTCCTTTAAATTGTCACTTAGATATTTTGGTTACAGGAACATAAAGTCTTATTACTAAAAAGATTTTTTTCATAGTTACTTGTTGAGGTCATGACTTATTAGAAGAGTTACAAATAAAATTAAGAGTCACATGACAAAGCTTGAGTTGTAAGTTTGACTTATGGCACACAGAACTCCAGATTAAATTTCAAATGCCCTTTATAAATATGTTTCACAGTGGGGTTAATGCAGATCACAGTAAAAGCTATAAATTAAGATGTCTTCTACATCGTTTGGCGAGATAGCGTTTCTAAATGTGCTGGTAATAACATCTATAACTGGAGTAAGGTGTGTGTTCCTCTGAGTTTTAAGAGACAGTATTAAATTCTGCTGTTTTAAAGTTAAAATATAGAGTAGTATTTCTCTGTCTCATAATTTTTCTCATATTTACTGTTTAATGAAAATCAATACAATTAGACATTCTTATTTGCGTTTGTAAGTTTAAACAGAATCTACTGACTTCTTACTTGGGAAATAAGTATTTTCTAGCACATATGAACTCCCATCAGTCTTTGTTGTTTATGGAGTATCATTTAGAGTATTATCTTTTCATTGTCAAGATTCACTATATATCCTCTTCTCTAACAATAATTTTCTTAATGGTCTTAAATTAAATCAAATAATAAACACATTTTCGGTACTATAAGTACACAGATGTTTCTAAGGGTCCTCTGTCTGTGCTCTGGGTCCAAGTGCTGGGTTTTCAGATGTTTTTTGCACTCTTGATATTTATTCAGCTAATAGAGATCTAACCTCAGGGCCTCATGCCTCCATGCTAAACACTTTGAAAACCTATCCACTTCCCTAAGATCCTGTCCAAATTTCTTAAAGTTGAAGCATATGAAATGTGTTTAGATGAACATTAGATTAAGGTCTCCCAAAATTGGAGTTGGGGATGTAGTGGAGTCGGCAAAGTATTTATTTAGCAGGCATTTGATCTGCAGATCCCTACAACTTCATAAATTGAGGATAGACAGGATATATTTGTAATCTCATAACTCAGAAGTTACAAGTTGGTCTGGTGCTGCAATGTATTCAAATGTTAAGTACTGGCCCCCAAGATCTGATTCCACCCACCGATAATCAGAGCAGATCCTCACATACACCAAGTGATGCTATATAAACCTTGCTCCCCGTTTTTAAGTAATCGGCTAAATAAAAGTGACTACAGCCAATTGCTGGGGAGGATAGAGGGAGGTGGATCTTCAGCTACTGGACTGGAGGTTGCAGGTAGGGACCATAAGGAGAGAAAGCGGAAGAGAGAGGAGAAAGTGAAGGAGGAAGAAGGAGAAAGAAGACAGAGAGAATAGAAGGTCTAAATTAGACATGATAGACCAGGAGCATATGACCAAAAGCAATGTTCCCTGAAAATGGACAGATGGAGCAGAAATAACCCTGGAAAAAGTCAAACAGCAAATACTTGGGGAATGCAGCCAGGGAATAATAAAAATAGTGTAATGTATAGAAATATAGACTAGGAGTAATTCACCAAATAATTTTGCTAATGCTAATTTTTTAAAAAAAATCATAGAACACTGCCTCAATTATTGGGGGTGGTGGCCAGGTCATACTAATAACTAGGTTATTATATAATTATTTTAAAATACCAACCATTTATACTTAGGTCATGAGACAAGGAATAATAGAAAACACAGAAAAGAAAAATAGCAATAACAACAGCATCATGGGGTTTGAAAAACCGATAAATTGGTATATAGGTGTTCGTTATAATCTCTACGTTTGTCTTGACATTTTATTACCCCCTCTCTGTATATGTATATATATATATGTGTGTATATATATATGTATATATATATGTGTGTGTGTGTGTGCTCATGTATGAATGTGCATATGTTTGTGTGCACTCATGTACTACAGAAGACAACATGCACAAATCAGTTTTATTTTTTTACCATATTGGCCCTGGAATTGAAACTTACGTCATAAGCCTTGACATCAACTTCCTCTATGTATTGAATGATCTCATTTGCTCTAGCTCCTTGAAAATATATTCTTAAAAATTATATTTCACTGAGCAAGAGTATCCTAAAGACTCTCCAAATCTATATACTTTATAGCCACTGATCTTAGCAGTTCCAAACTTCATGTTGGGACCTTAACAATATCACACATTATGGTTGCATAACTTGAAACCATGTTGGTACTGATGGAGATGGTACAGAACCTGCTGAGGGAAAAATGCTATCAATAATATCACCCACTTGTGACCTCTCTGAACAATATTAATGACTAGTATGCCACAATATACCCATAGGTGCAATAGTGACATGAACATCGTGATGGTAACCATGCACTTCCTGAATGGATTTAAGACCTGATCCACAGGAGCAATGCATGCCTGGTACCCTAAGTCTGGCTAAGAACCCGTGGTTGGTGAAGTCATGGGTCCTGAGGTAAATTTCTACTATCATTTGGCTAAATGAATATAATATCAAAGTGCTCTCTAAATTCATACCTTTATGCTGCCAAATCAGTGGTGGCTTTATCTGGAAAGTTTCTTTACATAAAGACAAGTGTTAATTCAGAAACTCAAAGCTAATCAAAAGGCAGAGAATGCATTTAGGAGAGCTATCATGCACAAATGGGACATGCATATCACGCACACACACCAAAATCTCACAGACTGTCATGGAATAGGAAACAGAAGAATTTTAAGAGCCTGAGGTCAGAGAGGAGCAGAGCAGAGCACAGCTGTGTCTTCTGAACACAGCAAGACCACTGAACACATAAACCCAGAGCAGATGTGGAGTCAGTCAGCACTCCAGCACCAAGAAGGTAGAAGATCATGACCCACCCCCAGCCGAGGAGCTATTGAAGGTTGATGACTTCTGGGGAAGGACATGGTCCCTGACGAATGGCTTTTTACATCCAAGGATATAAGTACATCAGACATCGATCTGAGAGATAGATAGATAGATAGATAGATAGATAGATAGATAGATAGATAGATAGATAGATAGATAGAACGATAGAACACAGAAGGGCTGGTGGTTCATCTAAGAGGAGTTAGAAAAAGAAACTCAAGGTGAATGTGATCAAACTACATTAACTGCTTCTCATAGATGAGTAAAGATTATATAAAATCGCTTATATTAATCGCATGTTCCTTGTGACTACTTCTTTTCTAACAACTACAGTGTATTTGTCATGATCTATCACTAAAATAGAAGCTGAAGTTACATAGATTAAAACACATAGACATTACAAAATAAATAACTTTCTTCTGTGTAAAGAAAAATATCCCCTTGGTTATTCGATGCTGGAATATGTATTCCCTAAATCAGCCTCCTGAATAGCCTTCCTGCAAAATGCGCAACTTTTCCAGACGTGAAACAAGACTCAAAGACTGTGAAGAAAAGAGATTGATATATTTTGAACAAGCAAAACTTAACATTTCTCTATGTGAAAATTACTGCAAACAAATGTCTAAAGGAAAAAGATAATTGATGCAAGAGGCACTCAGCTTGAAGTACAAATAGCAAGATCTTAAAGGTTCTGATTCTGCACATATAATCCTTTGGGTTTTGCCCCATGAACATTAAAACCACTATGTTCAGACAGTTCTCTCTTACTCCAATCGTTTCTTTGCACCTTTTCCCAGTTAATAATGCTTCATTCTGATGATGCAAAATGCTGAAAAATGATTAATATACTTACTGTTATAATTCAAATGTATATCTCCTCTATGCTCATATAGACTCATATATCATATATATGAGGATATATATCATATCCTCTTTTGTGCTGGAATCACCTTGCAATTTTATTTCATATACTTTTAATTACTAATGTTATAAAATATCATTTCTGTGCTTATAGCCAAGCACATATTCTTCTAAAATATCTTGCTTAAATGATTTATCAAATGATTAATCTTCTCTCGATCGAGCTTCCAGGGATATATATATATATATATATATATATATATATATATATCCCAATATCTCTCTTTCTTTCTGCTTCTTATGGATCTGGATGTAGAACTCTTTTTGTACATCTGTACCATGCCTACCTGTGTGCCACCATATTCCTCACCTTGACATGGTAAATTAAACATGTGAAGCTTACTTTAAGCAAGTCCCAAGTAAATGTTTTACTTCATAAAAATTGTCATGGTGATGGTGTCTTCACAGGAACCCTGACTAAGGTGTTCCTTATGTCACGCATGGCACTGAAACAGAATATGAAAAAGAGACTCCCCTCATTCTGTCTTATGAATCCCACAGACCGTTTTCACCTGGATTCCCCTTCTCCCTCATCACTGTTTGCCAGTCCCCAACTTGGGCAGACTCCCCTTGCTCATCTACAAACCACAATGACCAGATGACCAGGTAGTTGACGGCAGATATTCTCTATTCTTTCTGTTTTCACAGACTGAATTCTTAGGGTTGCCCCTAATAATAAATGGATCATCTCCATCTGGCTTCCATTTTCTGCAGCTTCTAAGCCAAACGCATTCTTTACGAACACACTACCTGAACAGGTCAGTAAAATAGGGAACAGACAGCTATCACACTCTCTGAAAATCCAAGGTCAAATTAGAAAACAAGGATCAAAACACCTACCCAATAAAAATAAATTCAGAAATCAGCAGCAAGTCCTATAATGATCTCAAATTCAGATGCCTAGATAGCAACATAAAAAGACAATCAATAACACATACGGCCATGTGTCTTCTCCAGAGAAGGCCCTGAATATTTAAAAATAGTTGAAGCACAGAGGCCATAAAACTAACTATATGAAAAAATAGAGATTATTCAAAAGGAAATGAACAATCCTGTAATGAAATCCAGAAAAACTCTAATAGCCAAGGGAAATTAAGTCTCTCAAAGAAACACATGACAACATAAAATCAATTGAAAGACATGAATAAGTCTACAAAAGCAAGTCAGGAACAACAAACAATGGAAGGAAATATAAAAACTATTTAAGACCTGAAAATGTAAATAGAAACAATAGAGAAAACACAAACTAAGGAAATTCTGGAAATGAAAATTTAGGAATATGAACAGCAACTATAGAGGCAAGCTTCAACAAAAGAATGCAAGAGATGGAAGAGAGAAAATCTCAGGCATTAAAGATACAATGAAAGAGATTGGTCAAAGGAAATGGTAAATCTAAATGAATTCCTGACACAAAACATCTACCAAATCTTGAACACTATTAAAAGACCAAACTTAAGATTAATAAGAATTGAGTGAGGAGAAGAATACCAGCTCTAAGACTCAGAAAATAATTTCAACAAAATTATAGACGACAATTTACCTAACCTAAAGAAGGGATTGGCTATAAATATACAATAAGCCTATAGAACATCAAGTAGATAGGACCAAAGGAAAAAAGTCCTCCACCATATAATAGCCAAAATACTAATTAAGTAGAAAAAAGAAAGAATTAAAAAAAGCTGCAAAGACCAAATAACATTTAAAGGCAGATATAATTCAAATTATAAAATGTGGCAAGGGCTGGAACAGAAGTGATATATCTAAGAGACAGCAGATGTCAGTCCAGCAAATTTCAATCACCATAGATGTGGAAATGAGATATTCCATTACACCGTCAAATTTAAACAATATTAATCTATAGGTACAGACCTACAGATGGTACTAGAATGAAAAGCCAAATACAGGAAGTTAACCACACCTATGAAAACACAAGAAATAATAATTTCACACCAACAAAACCAAAAGAAGGGAAATACACACACACACACACACACACACACACACACACACACACACCATGATAACAACAACGAAGACCAAAAAATAACATAAATTAATAATCATTGTTCATAGATATCTCTCAAAATCATTGTCCTAAGTGCCCCCCCAAATGAGGGGGAAATTAATTAGTAGAATGGATTAAAAACAGGATCAATCATTCTGCTTCGTACAAGAAACACATTTCAACATCATGGACAGGTACTTCCTCAAGGAAAAGCATTGGAAAAAGATACAGATATAGATATAGATATAGATATAGATATAGATATAGATATAGATATAGATATAGATATAGATATAGATATAGATATAGATACTGAAATTTATGGAATACAATGAAATCTCTGCTAAATGAGAAGGTCATAGCACCAAGTGCCAAGAGAGAGAGAGAGAGAGAGACCATAGCAACAACTAAACAGCACATCTGAAAGCTATAAAATTAAAGGAAGTAAGTACATCCAAGAGATGTAGATGACAAGAAATAATCAAACTAAGAGTTGAAATCAATAAAATAAAAACAAAAAAACTATATAAAGAATTAATGAGACAAAAAAATGGTTCTTTGAGAAAATCACGACAGTAAATCCCTTATCCAAACTAATTAAAAACACAGGGAAAGAATATCCGTATTAATAAAATTAAAAACAAAAAGGGAAACAAAAAAACAGACGCTGAGGAAATACTGGTGTATTTACATAAAGATGTAATTTAAAAACCTGTGTCCCATCAAATCAGAAAATCTAAAAGAAATCAGTAATTTCCTCAATAGGTACCATTAATTTATCAAAGTTAAATAAGGATCAGAAAAATAACCTAAATAAACAACCTCCACTGAGACAGAAGTCATTAAAAGTCCATTAGACATTTAAAAAAAGCCTATAATTTTAGCCAGATAGTTTTAGTGCACTGTTCTTCCAGACTTTCCAAGAATTACTGCCAATACTCTTCCAATTATTTCACAAAAAAAAAAAAAAAGGAACATTGCCCAATTCATTTTATGGGACCACAGTTATCCTGATATCCAAGCAATATAAAGACTCAACAAATAAAGAGAATTACAGACCAATTTCCCATATGGCATAAATGTAAAAATACTTAATAAAATGGTTCCAAACTAAATCTATGAATTCATAGAAAAGATCTTGTAGGCTTCAGCTCATAGACAAAGGAATAGTTCAATACATGAAAACCAATACATACAATCTACCATGTAAATACAATAGAAAGGGGATGAAGCACATGGACATCTTATTTAATGCTTAAAAGATTTGAAAAAATCCAGTACCCCAACATGATAAAGACCTGGAGAGATTAGGAACACAAGAGATATATATATATTGAGGGTAGTCTATGACAAAGTTATTGACAATATTAAAGTAAATAAAAAGAACTTCAAAGCAATTGCACTAAAATCAGGAACAAGACAAGGTTGTCTACTCTCTCTATATAACTATTCTATATAGTACTTGGAAGTTTAGCTAGAACAATAAGACAGCAGAAGTAAATCAAGGGGATAAAAATTAGAAGGGAAGAAGTTAAAGTATAGTTAGTTGCAAATAATATCATAATAGACTTAAGTAGCCATAAAAATTTTACTAGGGAACTCTTAAAACTGATAAATACTCTCAGCAAAGTACCTGGATGCAAGATTAAGTCAAAAAAAAAAGAAAGAAAGAAAAAAAAAGAAAAAAGAAAGAGAAAGAGAGAGAAAGAAAGAAAGAAAAGAAAAAGAAAAAAGAAAGAGAAAGAGAGAGAGAAAGGAAGAAAGAAAGAAAGAAAGAAAGAAGGAAAGAAAGAAGGAAAGAAAGAAAGAGAAGGAAAGAATACCTTTACTATATATAAATGAAAAATGGAGTAATAAAAATTCTCTTCACAGTAGCCTCAAATAATGTAAAATATCTTGCGGGTAACTCTGACCAAGCAAGTGAAAGATTTGTACGATTAAAATTCAAGTGTTTGAAGAAAGAAAGTAAAGAAGCTATCAGAATATGGAAAGATCTCCCAAACTCATTAATTGATAGGATTAACATAGTAAAATTGGCCATCCTTCCAAAAGCAAACTACAGATTTAGCAAAATCCCCATCAAAATACCAACACAATTTTTCACAGACCTTGAAAATACAATTCTCAACTTCATATGCAAAGACAAAACTCCCAGTATAGCTAAAACAATCCTGAACAATAACTGCTTGAAGTATGACTATCCCTGATTTCAAACTATATTACAGAGCTTTAGTAATAAAAATTGCATGGTATAAAATTAGACACTTTGACTAATGGAATTGAACTGAAGACCGAAACATAAATTCACACACCAATGGACACCTGATTTTTGACAAAGAAGCTGGAAGTACACAGGAAAAAAGAAAGCATCAACAAATTGTATATCTCAAAATGAATGTCAACATATAGAATAATGCAAATATATTCACAGGTATCACCCTGAACAAAACTCAAGTCCAAATAGATCAAAGTCCTTAACATAAAACCAGACACAGTGGACCTAACAGAAGAGAAAGTATGGAACAGCATTGAATACACTAGCACAGGAGACAACTTTACAAATAAAGCAAAGATAGCATAAGAAATAAGAATAAATATTAAAAAGACCTCATGAAACTGAAAAGCTTTTGCATGACAAAGGACATTATCAATTGAACAAAATGGCAGTCTACAGAATGGGAAAAGATTTTCACCACCTCCAAATCTGATAGTGCTCAAATATCCAAAATATATAAATAACTCAAGAAATTAGATATTAAAAAACCAAATAATAAAATGTAATCAAATTAAAAATGGTATGCATATATAAACAGAGAATTCTCAGTAGAGGAATCTTGCATGTCTCAGAAACAAAGAAAAATTCAACCTTCTTAGCCATCAAGGAATGCAAATCAAAACTACTTTGAGATTCCATCATATGCCTGTCAGAATAGCTAAGATTAATAACATAAGTGACAGCTCATCCTGGTGAGGATGTGGAACAAGAGGAACACTCCTCCATTGCTGGTGGGAGTGCGAACTTGTACAGCCACTGGGAGATCCATATTGCAATTACCCAGAAAATTGTCAGTTGATGAACCTCAAGATCCAGCTATACCACTCTTGGGCATATAACCAAATGATGTTCCATCCAACCACAAGGACACTGTTCATAGCAGCTTCGTTCATAATCACCAGAAACTGTGAACAAGATAGAGATTTTTTGACTGAGGAACATATAAAGTAAATGTGGTATATTAGCACATTAAAGCATTATTCAGCCATGGAAAAAATACATCACAAAATTTGCAGACAAATAGAGGCAACTAGAAAATAAAATCATCCTGAGTGAGGTAGCCCTGACTTTGAAAAGAACCACAGTATGTATTCACTTATATGTGGATATAAGTTGGTACACAAATGATAATCAGGCTACAATACGCATATTTAAAGAGATTAGGTAAAAAAAAGGGCTCTAGAGGGGACCACTGACCGCCTGGGTCAGCTGGAGACAGGAGCTGGGGTGAAGAGATTGAGGGAAGAGATGAAGTAGATGTGGGGAGAGTCATCTGGAATTGGGGGATATTGGAGGGGTCAGTGTAGAAACCTAGTACAATAGCAACTTCCTGAAATCTATAAGGGTTACCCTACTGGGAACTCCTAGCCATAGAGGATATGGAGTCTGAACTGGCCATCTTTTGTACCCAGGCAAGGATTCCAGTAGTAAGACTAGGTTACATTTGATTGAGCTTCTGGCCAAGGGAATCCCATGGAGGTCCTAAGCAACCCAGGCTAATGCTAGGAGAGGAGTCACTCTCTGAAAACTGAGAATGGCCCCATTGCTGAGGACAACATCGACACAGTACACTGGATAGAGAGAGAGTAAGCTGTGCCTGCATGGAGCCTGCCCCCCTATGTTCTAGTCTCTCTGGTGTAAGAAGGTGTATGCTATAGAAAGAGAAACTTGGACCCCAACCCAGACACAAAATGTCGACCTAAAATCTATCCTTCCTGCAGGATGTGCTGAGGGAATGGTGGTGCAGAACTTCTGGGAGTGGCCAAGCAACATTTAACATGAGGTCCATGCCATGAGAGGGAGCCCATGCCCTACACTTCCTGGATGACAAGGAACCAGAGACTGGATAGCCCAGAGACCTAGAACCAAACAGGACTGGCCAAAACGTATCAATGAAATGATTCCTAGTGATATTCTGCTATACTCATAGATAAGTGCCTTGTTCAGTCATCTACAGAGAAGATGGAGAGAGTATAAATTGGAGGTCTCTATTGAGTCTCTTCCCTTGGAGATCAGAAAACTCCACAGAAGAGGAGGAAGGGATTGTAGAAATCGGATGTGATAGAGGACACAAGAAGAACATAGCCCACTGAATCGACTAATGTGGGCTCACATGGGCTCACAGAAACTGAAATAGCAAGCATTGGCCCTGCATAGGTCTGCCCCAGGTTCTGGGCATTATGTGATGGCTGTTAGTTTAGGACACCTAAAAGTTGGAGCAGGTCTATCTCTGAATCTTTTGACTCTTTTATTCTTATTAGGTTGCCTTTTTCAACCTCAATATGAGAACTTTTGCTTTGTCTTATGATACCTTGAGTTGTCCTGTTTGGTTGTTGTCTCTTGAAAGCCTGCTCCTTCTAAAGGGAAGCAGAGGGGGCATGAATCTGAGGGAAAGAGGAGGGGGTAGTGGTGAAGGAGCTGAGAGGAGTGGAGAGAAGGAAAACTCTATTCTGGATGTATTGGGTCAAAGAATGGTCTATTTTCAATTTTGAAAAGAAAGAAAAAAATTTAAAGTGAAACAATCCCATGTGTGCAATCTGGCCATTGTGCAATAAAATGTAAAGTTGACAATGAAACTCTCCTAAGTGTATAAACTCGTGGAGATTAAACAACGCTTAACTGAATAATGAAATGAACAAAAAAGAAATCAAGAAGAAGAAGCCAAGCTAATTCAAGAAGCAATGAAAATAAAAATACAAGAAAACTTCTAGGGAAAATTAAAAGCAGATCAGAATGAGAAGTTTATAGTCCTAAGTGTCTACATTAAGAAAAAAGTAATCAAAGCATAAATAAAGTACTTAATGGTGGAACTAAAGAATTTGGAAAAACATGGGAAAAAAAACAAACCCAGCAGATGGCAAGAAACAGTAACCACCAGAACACAAACCAGTGCAATAGAAACACACAAACAAACAAATAAACAAACAAACAAACAAAAAACGAAGGCATCAATGACTCTAACAGCTGGTTCTTAGAAGATGAACAATAGCCAGAGACCCTTGGTACAACTAACCAAAAGGATGAAAGAGAGGACTCAATTGACAAAATAATAAAGGAACAGGGAAAAATTATAAAAGACACCAAAGAAATACAGAATATTATAAAGGAATATTTTTTCATAATTCATTTATTTGTATTCCCTTTACATCACAACCCCTTCCCTCATTTCATCTCAGTCCCACCCTTACAACACCCCCCCATTACCACTTCCCTTCTCTTAGGTAACACCCCACCCTGAGACATCTAGTCCAACCAGAGCTAAGTACCTCCACTCACACTGCACTGAGGCCTAACCAGGCAGTTGAGGCAAGGGAAGGGGTTCCAGTGGCAGGCACCAGAGTCAGAAACAGGTCCTGCTTCAGTTGCTAGGAGACCTATGTGAAGACCAAGCTATACATCTGCTAAAAGTGTATGGGGTGCTAGGTCCAGCTTCTGCATCCTCCTTGGTTGGTGTTTCAGTCTCTATGAGTCCTCATGGGCTCAGGTTAGCTGACTCTATAGGTCTTCTTGAGGCGTCCTTGACCTATCTGACTTGCTAGGTTCTATCCCCTACACTGTTTCAAGGCTCCCTCAGCTCAGCTTGATGTTTGTCTATTGGTCTTTGCATCTCTTTCTATCTGCTGCAGGAGACATTAGGCTAGTTTCTGTCTGCAACCACAGCAAAGGATCATTAATAGTTTCAGGGGTTGGTGCTTTTTCATGACTCTTTATGTTAGGTCAGTCACTGGTTAGCCATTGCCTTGGTCTCTGCTCCATCTTTATCCCTGTGCATCTTATAGGCAAGGTGAAGTTTGGGTTGACGATTTTATGGGTGGGTTGATGTCCTCCTACTTCTACTGGAAGTCCTGACTGACTATAAAAGGTCGCCATTTTAGTCTCTATATCCCCCAGCTGGTAGGAATCTCAGCTAGGGTCATCCCCCATAGACTTGTTGTAGCCTCCTCCATCCCAGGTCTCTAACCAATCACAGAAATTTCACCCCCTAAAGATTTCTATTTCCAATCCCTGCCCTTTCTTGTCTCAATCCCCCAAACACCTAATCACCATCTCCCACCCTTTCCATCCACCTCTGATGATTTTTTGTTTCTCCTTCTGAGTGAGATTCACATATCCTCACTTGTGTCCTCTTCATTACTCAGTTTTTGGAGGTCTGTGGGTTGTAGCATGGCTATACTGTACTTTATGGCGGGTTGTAGCATGGCTATACTGTACTTTATGGCGGGTTGTAGCATGGCTATACTGTACTTTATGGCGGGTTGTAGCATGGCTATACTGTACTTTATGGCGGGTTGTAGCATGGCTATACTGTACTTTATGGCGGGTTGTAGCATGGCTATACCGTACTTTATGGCTAACGTTCAATTATAAGTGTATACAGACCATCCCTGTCTTTCTGGGTCTGTGTTACCTCACTCATGATTATCTTTTCTAGTTCCACCCATTTGCCTAAGGATGTCATGATGTCTTTGTTTCTAATAGTTGAATAGTATTCCATTGTGTAGATAGAATCTTTTCTTTATTCATTCCTCAGCTGAGGGACATCTAAGTTGTTTCCAGTTTCTGACTATTATTAATAAAGCTTCTATGAACATAGTTGGGCAAGTGCTTCTATGGTATAGTGGGGCATCTTTTGGTTTAATTCCAAGAAGTGAATATAGCTGAGTCTTGAGGTGAAAGTATTCCTATTTTTTTCATAAACCTCCAAACTTATATGCAAAGGGGTTGTACATGTTTGCATTCCCATCATCAGTGGCGGAGTGTGGTCCCCTTGCTCCATATCCTTGGCATAATATGCTATCCCTTGAGTTTATTTTTTATTAGCCATCCTGATGGATATAAGATAGAATATCAGAATAATTTTGATTTACATTTCCCTGATGACTAAGGATGATCAGCAACAGAAACAGACACGTAACAAATAGGGAGATTGAGGGGGTAATAAAAAGGCTACCAACTAAAGAATTCAGTTCCAGTTTGATTCACAGCAGAAATCTTACAGACTTCTAAGTTAGAACCACAACCCAAACTATTCAAATTATTATTTTAGAAAAAGAAATATAAAGTCCATTCCAAACTCATTCTCTAAAACTATTACTCTAAAATCCAAAACGGTAAGGAAACAATAAGAAAAATGTATGCAAATACAGACCAATACCCCAGATATACAGATATAAATGAAACCTCAATAAAATGTTATCAAATGTATATCAAAATGACATATAGGCATATATCAAGGAAATCATTCACCAAGATTGAGGTGGCTTTATTCCAGAAATGCAGGGTTGGTCAGCTGTGCCTTTTGTACAGCACCAGGAACTAGAAACCAAGTGCCGCATTGAGGGGATGAAAAAGTCACAAACACACAGCTAGGAAAGCTTGGGTCAAGTGGGTTGGCCTCTCAGTGATAAATAGCAACCTCTCTTAAACTCAATGTGTTAATCATATAGAATTAAACCAAGAGATGGGGTTTTAGATCTAGCTAAACTGCATACCAGGATCAAAGTGATTGTTCAGCTAATTTCTGTAGGAGTGGTCTCTCTAGGTGAGCAGTGTTCAGACCATAAACATCCAGCAGGTGTTGGGGGAAGCTATGGTGGGAATTTTCTGCACACCTGATCAGCACCCAAAGATGGACCAGTTTAAGGACTTTGCCATTTTTCTGTGGGTCTGAGGATGGGCTCTTTGACATGATATGTCCATGTCAACAGCACATATCAACTCCAGAATGCTTTCACTCTCTATATTGTATACTATACATAAGTCAATAAATATAATAAATCTTATAAATTTACTTCAAGACAACAATCACCTGATCTCAATAGATTCAGAAAAAAACAAAAGACAAACAGACAAGCAAAAACCTTTGACAATATCCAACAAGCTTTCAAGATGAAAGTTCTAGAAAGAGCTGGAGTAAAAGGAACATACATTGGCATAATAAAGGCTATATAGGATGAGCTTAAAGCTCATATTATTCTATAAAGCCTATATTATTCTAAATGAAGAAAAAAATCAAAGCAATCCCAGTAAATCAGGAACAAGCTAGAACATTCCACTTTGTCCTCTTCTTTTCATGGTAGTGCTGGAAACATCAGCTGGAGCAATGAGGCAAGAGACATAAATAATAAAAGAAGAAGTCAAATACCTCACTTTCAGATGATATAGTTTTACATAAAATATCCCAAAAATTCTACCAGAAAACTTATAGAAACAATCAACAAATTCAGTAAAAGTAGCAAGGTACAAAATCAACTAGCAAATATCAGTAGCCCTCCTATATATCACTAACTACAAAAGTAGATTATAGACATCATCACAGTAACAGTTGCATCAGATACAATAAAATATCTTGGAATAAACCTAACCAAGGCATTTAAAGGCATCTACAAGAAAAAAATTAATCTATGAAAAAAATTAAATAGGCACTAGAAAATGGAAAGGCATCCCACATTCATGGATTATAAAATTAGTATTTTGGAAATAACCAAACTACCAAAAGCAATTTACAGATTCAATTGATCCCAATCAAAATATTCACAATATAGAGTGATTAAAAAACACAGTACCATGCATGAAAATTTTCCTTTAAAATTCTTTATCAGAAAAGTCCAAGTGACCCCCAAACCAATGTAGACTGTGGTTGATGTTTTTTGTTGCTTCTCATAGGTTGAGGATAAAGCATACTTATGATACAGGATTAAAATTATTCAATCTGGATCTGGCCTAAAAAGCTATTTCCTAGAGTCTGGTTTCCATGGTATCAGGAGATCCTCAACTATCAAGGAGGGAAAGTGATTTGTTATTATATGCAGCCTTGAATGACCACCCTGGCAAAAATAGCCAGAAAATTGGATTAAGAGGCACTCAGAAATTGTTGGTAACCTAAAACTATCTAATTGGACATAAGACCTACTCAACAAGAAGAAAAATATACCTGATACTAGAAACTGGCCCAATTTCATAGAGCTAGTTAGATCTTTGAAAAGAATCAACTACCACAACTTTGCCAGAAAACATAATTCCTAACAACGTTCTAAGTCTTCTCTGTTTACCCACAGAGAAGTATAATTATCGCCTTCATTGAAGAAGCTTCCTCTTATAGCAGCAAATGGAGACCATCACAGAAAACCACAACTGGACCCAATGCAGAAACCAATGGTTTATGGGATGACTGACCCTATGAACACATCTATAACGCATCTCCTATATCACTCTCAGGCAACATCACAGAAGATGAGGTAGAAAGATTGTGAGAAACAGAATACCGGCAACTCTGCTGTGAACTCATATTTTGTAGAAATAGCTGCATAACAAGATGTGAGCAATGACAACATCAATAAACATGCAGAGTATAAAGAAAGAGCTCCCAGGGTGGTTATTTGAACATTG
The DNA here is from genome assembly GCF_021556685.1 of Rattus norvegicus. Classification (NCBI taxonomy): domain Eukaryota; kingdom Metazoa; phylum Chordata; class Mammalia; order Rodentia; family Muridae; genus Rattus; species Rattus norvegicus. The sequence goes on along the minus strand of NC_141534.1, from coordinate 229,394,848 downwards.
TGACATTGCTCTAAAGGTTGATAGGCAGAAAATAAACAGAAGTATTCCCTCACAAGGAGACTATTCATAAAATGCCCAGCACTCTGACATACCAGTCATATCCTTTCATGCCAATGGCCTGAGAAAGGTGACCTTAAACCTATAGGGGATAAATGGGTCATTACGCAACCCGATATCCTTACTCTATCCAAAGTCATTTTGAACAACTAGCAGTTATCTACCATCCTGTTATCAAAATGAAGTTGCCAAAGAGAGAAAAGTGATTTGCTTAAATTGACAGACATAAAGTGAATTTAAGTGTTGCCAGAATATTCCTGCTCTGAACAAGGCCAAGCAAGTTGATCACCTTCACAGCATGTGGCTGACACGGTGCTAAGCCCTGCTTTCTGTAGTCCTCACACTGTGTCTTAGAAAATATCATTAAAAACCATAAAATGGAATATTATTTTGGCATGGGGTCTGTGTGAAACTGTCTTCTGCTGGAAGGCATGTGTTGCTCCAACAGCCTGAAGTCCTTCTAGCTCATGCTTAAAAGGTATATTCTTCCCAAAGGCAGCAGCTGTTGCAGTTTTCTAGTTGGGCTCGTTGCTGTCTGTAAACAAGGTCCTCATCAAGTGGAAGATTCTACGTGTATCTTTCCAAGAGTTTTGCATTCATTTAAAATTTTCTCCTGGCCCTTGATCCCCCAAGAGATTTGGGGGCTGTTACAGGGACATGCTATGGAAATTTTCTCCTCCCAACAGATGTCATCATTAAGTAGGATGCAAATTTCTAGCTTTAAAGAGAGATTGGATCATGGCCCACAGTCAGGTCTTGTTACTTGAGTCTGTAAACAATCGGCCTTCTTTATTATTTAATCATCAGAAAGAGTTTTTTTTCCTTTCACGTGAAAGAAGATGAACCTTAGAATAAGAATTTCATGGCATAAAATAACCTAAAATGTTGGGTCAGGACTAATCTGAAAATGTCATGTTTTCGTCCTTTGCAGAAGGGAACTAAAATAAACCTTAATGGAACCTCTTCAATATAAACCATGAGGAGCAGAAATTGAGATTGTGGTTGGGAAAGGCATGAGTCTTAATGAAAGTGTGTGTTGCATGCTTGATTGCTGACTAGTCTCTGTCCCCTGGTATGCTCTCTGACCTCTTCAGGAAATAAATGTCTCCCTCTGCTCCTTCACTTTTCCACACGACCCAAATGTCAAGACTGCCTGAAAAATTGTGACCGATTAAAGTGGTGTGAGGAAAGATGGGATAGTCTCCTTAAGCATATTTGCATATGTTGCGTATTTGGCGGGGCGGAAACAAGTCCTTCTTTCCCTGCCTTTTCTAAGAAACACATTCAAAGGACAGAACAAAGAAGGAAGTAACATGTCAGGACAGTGAGATGTGAATCTGTTTGAGTTTGTGGCAACATTTACTCCATGTTGTCTAGAGCAGAGAGCAAGAGTAGCTGAGCTCAGAACACCAGGGGGTCTAGTCTGAGGTCTGATGAATGAATTAAAGTTATTATTAAAAAATATAAAAAGGAGTAAATAATGGATTATTACTCAGCAAATATCTTCTCCATGAATTTTCCTATACCCTCCTCTTCACCTGTTAGCGATGAAAATGAAGTCAGATTTATAGAAATAGTAAAAGATTGGGCTTTTTAGCTCTTGGTTAAGTTCAGCACTAAAATTTGAATTGGAAATTACCCAGGCCAACATTTGATTTACGTGATTAAGCAGGTTCTATTCCTAGTTGATAAAATGGTTCGAATTAGTACTCTGAAGTGAGTATGTTAAATTTTTAAGTTATTGTACAAGTGAGTATGTCCTTAGCCATCAAGCCAAAGTGCTTGAATCGTACATATGGCCAAGCTGAGTTAAAATGACCGAGTTCCCTGCTGAGTTTCTCATCTGAAGTAGAAGAATCTGACAGAGACTGAAGTTCCTCATTCAAAGCTGCTTAATAAAATATTTTTTTTGAAGAAACACTAAGATACTTCTTTTTCAACGTGGGTTCTGGAAGCTTCCTTCACCATTGATGTCTTCCTTTACGCGTTTGAGACAAACGAATATATTGCTCAAAACAAAACAAAACAAAAAATGACATGCTTACAAAAGATTTCCATCAAGAACAAAAAGCCTGCCATGATGATGTTCCACTGTCCCAATCCTATGGTGATCACAGTTGGTATTCTGTCTAAGCTCCACCCCCACAGCTACCTGGCAACCGCCAGGTATGCTCTGCCCCACAGTTGCCTGGCAACAGCCAGTATGCCTGACTCTAAAAGGGGTTGCTAGCCCCCTCCTCTTTCTCTTTGCTCTTTGCTTTGTTCTTCTCTGCTCTCTTGCCCTCTTCCCCTCTGTCCTTTCTCTCCCCACCCACCCCCTTCCCCTCCACATGCTCATGGCCGGCCTCTACTTCTCCCCTCTTCTACTCTTCTTCTCTCATTAAACCTCTCCATGTGGAACCTTGTTGGTTTGGCCTGTTCTGTCTGAACGCGAGCCGAGATTATACCCCAACAATCACTACTGAAGTTAACTATACCATCTTCATTTCCTTTGCATTGCATATAAATAAGATGCTGATTTCATACTTTTTTTTATTAGAAACCCCAGTCTGTTGGTGGAGAGGTTCCCGTCTGATACTAAGTAGCTAGATGACTTTAAGGAAAGTATTTCATGGCTCTGTGCCTTGATTTCTTCATCTATAAAATGAGTTGTAGCAATACCCACTAGTAGACATCACTAATGGGAAGGTAGCTTGTGGAAATAAATCATGAGTGGTGGGATGGTGACGACACTGATGATGACTATAACGTGACTGTGTAGCCTGTGTAGTTGGTCAGGTATTTAGAAGGATTTAGAAGGATTGCCAATCTCAGCATCAGACCTTTTTATTTCTCAAACACTGAGCTGCCTTTTTAACTCCCTGAGTCATGTTTGACTCACAGCTAGATTTTATATGTTGCTTCCTGGTTGTTAGGGGCTAGAATCTGTCTTAAACTACTAGATTTTCTGTGGTCACTGTTAGAGCTCCCCATAGCCACCCCCACCCCATCCATCCAGTGTGAACCGGTCATCTGTTAGAGCCTCAGGAAAGTCCATGGAGAGCCGACTAGATTTCCATGGATACAAGCAAACCTTTTGTCCTGCCGTTTACATTTCTCTTGAGCAATCAACTTCGATTGACAGGATGCCTGCTAACCTCCTCCTCCCCCTCCTAACTCTTCCACAAAGGGTGCTGAGGTAAGAGATGACATAAAGACAGGATTTGCTTGCACAGAGCTCTGTAACTGCTTTGTAAAGAGGCTGAGTCACCCCTTTACGTTTGTTGAACTGACAGGCAGTACTAGCAAAAGCTCACCCATTGTGACTCAGCTCTCCTCTCTCACTCATAGGCATAAAAACTCTGGAAACCGGAATGGCCTGTGAAGTGAAACAGCTCCTGAGCAGAAAGTATCTTGTGTCATGAGTCTACGGATCCAGGGCAGAAAGAAAAATGATCAACGCTGCATCCTGAAAACACACGCTTTCCATTTTTATCTCCTTCCGGTTTTTATCCATGTATAGTACCAATAGCTGTTAAATCAAATTTTTACTGCTGTCAAGTGTCCAGCAGACTTGCTAGGAAGTCCAGTGACATCAGAATAAAGGCACAGGCTTTGCTGCTAGTCTCTGTGACTTCAGGACTAAATAATTGGCCTCTTTTCCTATCATAAATAAATACTTGGCTTCAGAAGTAGTAATGATTTGACAAATAATCTTTTCTCTGAAAATAGTTTTCAAAATTCATATGTCAACAATTTGATTACAGATCAGACATGAAAAGCTCTTTCACATCACGTGTGTGTAGGTTTGAGACTGACCAGATCCAGGGAGCTGAGCACTTGCCCTTGGGATTTTTGGTGCAGTAGGGGCTCCTCCATGTAATCTGAGGGCCTGAGCAATTTGTAAACCTTATCACTATGGACTACATTAATACTTCTAAAGTAAAGTACACGTTGAAAAACTATTTTTCTGTTATGTTTCTTCAAAGTTTGCTGAGAATGCCTTTAGTTAGAACTTCTTAAAATGTATTCAAGAACTACACTTTAATATCTTGATATGTATTCAATGTTTGGGAGTTTATTTTTTGGCTGGAGGGGGCGTTGTTTGTTTGTTTTTGGTTTGCCTTTCTTTTTTCATCCCTGTGGAAATAACTGCCTGCTTCTATGTCAGAGAAAATGACGCTCATCTCCCCTGATTCTCACTTGCACTTTTGTTTCTTGCAATCAAAGATTCCTTAACTAAAAACCCACCAGCATAAAATTCCTATTGGCTTAAGTCTTCCGCATGGTTTTCTTTCATGATGACTTTGTAAAGCTAGCCACGCTACAGAAACTGTGCATGCCTGTAGGAACTTAACCTTGTGAACACTGGCTCATGTTTGCCTTGGTCCTCAACTGGCTTACAGACAATTGCTTTGCTGTCTCTGAGGGAAGACACCTGTTACCACTGAAGCCTGGCACTTCAGTGTGCTCACCATAAGCAGCACAGGTGACGGGTTTGGCTACTCTCTGTAGAAGACCTCAACAAACAAGGAGACTCAGGTTGTAAACACCCAGGAGGAGGAAGCTGCAGTTGCTCTCTGTGTACAACTTCAAGCCTGGCCCGTGTGGGAAAATGCTTTGCCAGTTTTCCACGGTCTGAACACCTGATCCTTTTCATGGCTTCCCTCAGGCTGAAATTGCCCCACTCACTTTGCCCCATAATATAAGGTATTTATCACTATTGCCTCAGGCAGTTCTACATGTTTTTTCTAAAGTATAGACAGCATGAAAGATCCCGGTATCACTGGAGCTGGATTTTGACTCATGGGCCCTGTAGAGTTTGTTATATTCCCATGAGCTGAAACACAGCACACAGCAGGCTCCAACTGTGATAGGAAGTCTGTTCTTTCTTGTCTCAACTATAATGTGTGAGAGGTATTAATTTTTCTTTATTATTACTTTTTTGTATGACTGAAGAAAAAGGAGCTAGAAGGTGCCACCACACACGGTAGGAAGCCAGAGCCAGTGGACAGCTTGGAGGAATGATTGCTTCTCCTTGCATCATGAGGAACTCATGATGAAACCGAATTTGTCAGGATTGGCTGGAAATATTCCTACCTGCCGAGCACTTCTCTAGCACAATAGGTCTTAGCATCTAACTGTGCTCATTCTTCCTTGGTGCTGTACTCTGTGCACATTTAAGAAACTCATGCAAACAAATCGCTATCCCTTGTCGTCTCTCATATCAACTGGAACATTTGAACAAAGCTAAAATTCTGCCCACATCCTGGGTTGGTCTATCAAAGTTAATTAGGCATCATGTTTTTCCTAAGATTGTTCCCTAAAAAAGAAAATCTATGAATTTTTGTATTATATGTATTGTTCATGTGCATGTGTGTATGTGTATATGTACATATATATCTCTATGTATTACAATATAATATAATATTTCATGTAGATAATATAGTATTATTTAAACATACATTATTTACTTATATTAACTAGAAAAATATGCAATATACTTTGCTTTTCCCCTTTGCCTAAAATATTTAAGTTCTGACTTTTTTTAAGTATAAAACAATGGGTAATGATTTCAATCTATTAAACAAACAAAATGCTTCAAGAGGTCTTTAATTCAACCTCATGCATGAAGAATATCTTTACAGCATGCACAATGCCTTTTCACCAGATTTCTTTAGTTTATCCCAGGCATTATTAAGCTGGCTTCTGGCTTCCATTCTTTCTGTGAAGCCAGATGCTGTCTAAGAATTACTCCTTTGAAGCAATCTTACTTTTCTCTGGTTGTTTTCAAAGTGTGTTTTTTTTAATCCACCCTGGAATGTTTAGTTCTATTATTACTGTAACCAGCTTAATCATGAATTTTTCCATGCCTCAGCTTAACATGATTCTTGATTTTATATCTCCTTTTCAGAAAATTATTGTTCACTAATTCTTCAAAAACTGTACTTGGCACATGTTTCGAGTCTTTATTTGCTTGGATTCTGGGTAACACATATGACACCTTCTTTTCTACGATGTTACCCTTTATACTTTTCTTAATTGTGATCTCCCACTTCAGTTGGAACATTTTCTTCTGTCCTGCCTTTCGAATTATTAATTTTTCTCCTCAGCTGGGATGAATTTGTCATTATATCCTTCCATTGAGTTTGCAATATGAGTCGTTAAATTTTTCTATCCAATAATTCCCACTTGCATCTCTGATAAATTTGGATCTTAACTTCCTCTAACTTAGTAAGCACTGTTAATATTAACGTTATCTGTGTCTATTATGACTGCGGGCTTATTTCTTTCATTCCTTGTACTTTGTGAGTATTGTTTCTGTGCATTTGTGTTCCCAAATCAGATTTTCTTACTTCTGAGTTTTTCTTTACAAATCACTTACGGAAATAATTTGAGATCGTAGCTGGTATATTTTCCCAGCGAATGATTACCTTTGCTTCTCCTGAGAGACAACAGGCGTTAACTCACTGGTCTGATTTTCACACAAGTTCTGAGGAGCACACTGGCTCATCTTTTCTGCTCAGGATGTCCCTGTCCTATGAAGTCCTCTGGCCCCCTGGCCTGGGTGCCAGTCCCCCATCTGTCCTTAATGGGGAAAGGGGTTGCTCATCCCCAGTATCACCATGCAGTACTGACAAGTAGCCACTTCAGGTTGCATTTTCAAGAGGAAGATGAACTAAGTGTGGAAGCCAGTTCCCTACGTGCTAATCTTACCTGGGACGTGGTCCTGTGTGATAATTTTACTTATTTGTCTATATTTAAGGATAGATTTTTAAATACTGTGATTAATGTATAACGTTTCCCTTGAAACAAAATTTGCTTCAGACCATTTACCCATTTTTTCAAGGTCTAGTTAAACTTAACTTTCCCTGTGAAGTTCTTTCTGGCCCTCCCTCTGTAAGGCAAAAAGAATCATCTTTCCACTAGGTGCCCATAGATGCCATTTTAAACTAGAAGTCAGAGAATTTCTGTTTCCATGGTTATTTACCCATTCCTTCACAAGAGAAAGCAAACTTACTTTTGTTCTATTCTTGTAGAAATTTCCCCCTGACATTGCCATGTTAATACTGTTTCAACATCCATGCCCTAAGAATCCTACTAAAATTATCTACAGTGAAAAGGTATAAATGCATATTATTCTCATTTTAATAACAGTTCTATAATACAATCTTATAGGCAAAGCATTTAAGTCATTGTAAATTTGTTTTGAGACTATTGTTGCTTTGCTATATGATTGAAAACATATACACGAAATTAAAATTCACTCACAATATTATGAGTAATATATTGGTAGACTTTTCAAGATAATAAGATGTTTTCAATTTAAATGTAGAGGGAAATGAGCTTAGGATATGCATTACATCAACCTCAGGGCTACACATACATGTGCATATACACTTGTATAACCCCACACACATGCAAACATGCATGCACACAGAAATACCACATACCAATACTTGTGTAAATGTGACATAAGTACGAGAAAGGGTAGAAAAACTTGAAACTATTTATTGATATAATGAAGGTATACTGATTTTTTTCTACACATTCAAAATACAGTCTATTTTAAAGTGGGCTGATAAACAAGTCAATAGATGACATATATACAGGTACATGATAGACAGATAGATAGATGATAGGTAGGTAGATAGATAGGTAGATAGATAGATATAGAAAGACAGATTATATATATTTAGATTATAGATAGATGGCTGATAGACAGATATACACTGTCTATGCTTTCTCTCATAACCCTAATATTATTTCTTCTTCTTTAACTTCAATAGTTTTAAATCCATTTTCTTCTACATCTCTATTCACCAATTCGTACCATCTAAAGCTCAGGATAGTAGCAAATATTCTTTTGTTATTCATGCCAACTGCCTATTTTGAATAAAAACAACCATTGTTGTACAGGGAGGTACTCTGCACAATATCAAAGGAGAAATGTAAACACAAAGCCAGCCACAAACCCTTTATCTACAATGGTCTACTACTGCAAGCTATGCTAGGGCAATGGTGGCACAAAGCTTGTGGGATAACCAACCAAACACTCATTTGACTTAAGGCTCATTCCACAAAATGAAGCCCATTCCTGATACTGCTTGCATGACCAAGACCCTGAGACTAGATATACCAGGATCATAGGGTAAAACAAAATAATACTGGTTTTAAAAGAAAAAACATGATTAAATGACTCCTAATGATATTCTGCTACACTTGTGGATCAGTGACTTGTTCAGTTATTAACAGAGAAGCTTACTCCTTGGGAAAGTGGGGCGAACATGCAAACCCGAGCACGATATTACACATAGAATCAGGAAGCTTGAAACACTCAGCCCTAAATGGGATGTCTACAGTAAATCCCTCCCTTAACAGCTCAGAGACCCTTGCACAGAGAAGGCAGAAAGAGTGTATGAACCAGAGGAGATGGAGAACACCAGGATAATAAGGCCTTTAAATCAACATGTCCAAGGTCATGTGAACTCACAGAGTCTGAAGCAGCTTGCATCAGGTCCTCTGAACTTACGGGTTCCAGTTTAGTGCTTCGCGAGTGTGTGAACAAGTGGGTGATCTTTGTTCCTTCTCTTGGGCTCCTTTCCTTCTATCGGTTTGTTTAACCAAGTTCAATGGGATAGATTTTGCTTTGTTTTATTTTTTATGTTTTTAATTTAAAAATGATTAATGAGTGAATGGTGAGTGAATACCTAGCCACTATGACAAATGATAACCACTGAGCTGTCATTTATGCCTGTTGAAAGAGAGAAAATGAGTTTTCTCCAATGGAGTGACATTGGTTGTATCAGCAGCTTCGAGGCAGCTGACTAACATTTAATGGACTCTCCAGTATTTTTGTGATGGTGGTGGGGATTTTCTTTGGTTATAGTTTGGTTTGGTTTGGTTTGGTTTAGTTTGGTTGTGGGGGGGGATGTTCTATATTTTCATGGTTTGGAGGCTTTGTTCTTGTATTGGGGTTTTGTTTGATTTTTGAGAAAGAACTGAAAGTTAGATGGGTGAGGAATGGAGAGGATCAGAAAGGACTTGGAGGAGGGACAGAATATCATTAAAGCATATTTAAATTTAAAAATTATGTTTTATAATTTAAAAAAAGAAAAAACTAACATTGTATGATTAGACATTGATGAGAGTCTCCATCTGGGTATTCCTTTTTTCTTTTTTTCCCAGAGCTGGGGACCGAACCCAGGGCCTTGCGCTTGCTAGGCAAGCGCTCTACCACTGAGCTAAATCCCCAACCCCCATCTGGGTATTCTAGGTTTGATGTACTCATGTCAGTGATATCATTGGGCAAAAGTTTATAAAATTGGGGAACTATATCATAGGTGACCACATGATAGACCACATAGGAGACCCTCTTAATTCACATGGGCTACATTGTGATCAACTGAGAATGTGTATTGAACTAAGTCAGGACTGTGTTTCTGAGAGTATGGGTTCATGGATAGTATGAGTTCATGGATGACTTAAAAAATTTACAACTTCCAAGAAAATGCTGGTAAGGTTCTTCGTCATCCTTCCTCATCCTTGACATTGATTGTGTTTTCTCCTGCCTATCCAACCTGCTCAGTTATGTGTTAACTGTTGCCAGATATGAAAAGGAAAGTTAAGTGCATGTGAAGGCAGGTGGCGGTGTCTTGTGGAAGCTGTCCAAGAGCGTGTACATGGACATGTCCATGTTAATGCTCTAAGTGGAGTCTGAAAGTGAGTGAGGGAAAAGCTGCCTAAAGTTACAATATGGGATAAAACAAGAGTTTTTCACTTTACTAGATACATTTAAGGATTTGAAAAAAATGGGGAAAAGTAAATAAGTAAAAATAGTACACTGTAAAAAATCCCAGAACCAGACTTTCAATTTACACTTATATCTAATTAGGAAATCCTAACAGGCTCATCTAAGTACCCTATGGCCCATAAGCAAACAAAGGAAGGAGTACAAATGACCACCACCTGCTGACAGGATATAAGTGGCAGCTTTCAAAGGAGCTAGACTGTGATGAAGCTTCTTCTCTTGACCTTACTTTAGCTTATGAAATATACGCCACCAGATTAAAAAATAGACAAGTCTTTGTATCTCCACCATGGTGACCTTGATCTCAGGAGTGGGTCTGTGCCTAAATAAAATTGAGGCCACTGTTGGCTTGTTTCTGCCTGCTTTGAGTCTGCTATTAGATTCTTCTATCTCAGACCTCCCTATTCTCTCACACCTACTACTTACATGCTTAACTCTTAAGTATCTAAACATTTCAAAAGCACCAAGTGAGTGATTGGTGTTGACAGAGATAAATAAACGAGCACTAGGGAGGAGCTCTCTTCCATGTAAAGGGACAAATGGAAAAGATTCGGCTATTTAAAGAGAGCATAATCTTCTACTCCATGTTACAAGTGGCCGAGATCTGATCCAACTTGCTGATTATTGCCAATGCAGGCACAGGAAAATTATTATAAAACTAAAGGTGGTATTTTTGGAAGCCATTATATTGCTTTTAATTGGTATATAAATAAGAACCCAACACAATGAATTACCTCATTTAGTTATTTTGGTGCCTATTAGCCAGCAGTTAATCTTGGAAGGTTACAGTGGGAGATAGCAGTACTGAAAGCTGGCCACTTTGTACGTACTTTATGAATAGTTTTACTCTTGTTCAGGCAAGCATGTGATTCTACTTGCCCTAAAATTTCTCACATATAATTATTTCCCCAATAAAATATGGCATGTATGTGGAGGACCTTTATTATGCATTTGGGCAGGCCCTGAAACCAATTTGGACAACCTCATGAGCAGAATCTTGGTTCCCTGGCATGATCATAAGCAAGCAGAGATAGCACGCACACGCTTATGTTAGATTCCTTAGTTTCCCCTGGGGTTGGAAAACTTTCTCCATAACTTGATTATTTTCTAGAAATATATGTAGAAATAGGAAAAATAATCAAAGACTTACATTCAGTTCCTGGTGATTATAATCTGGAAGTCAGTGGGGAGAATAAAGCCTTGAAAATCTAAAGAGGGGTTAGAGACAGATTTTCTGAACACTCATATCAAATTCTGCATCTTCTGTACTAGAAGAGGAAAGACACACTCCTGTAAATGCAGCCGTCAAAATCAGGAGAAATTTTTTTGTCCATGCTAGTCTAGAATATATCTTGTATATTACTCATTATATCACTATAATTTCTTACTCAATTTATGAACAGAGGAAAACCTGCAATTTCTTTTCCACCATCCTTTCTCAACTTCTTTCTCCCCACTAACTGTTTTCCAGCGTCAAAATACAGATGTTTCCATTCTGGGAGTGAAATCTCTTGTTTTCTGTGGCCATGGAGTTCCAATTCATACCCATGTGACAAGACCATACACAAGTTCCAAAGAGATGTGTTCATCCATACCAATGAAGAGAGGGAAAATACCCCTCTCCTCTCCACTCCTTTGTCCTTTTCTTGATACCTATGATGCTTACTATGAACCTATAGCTCACTGTTAGGAAATGACAAATTGAGGGGGGAAAAAATCAGTGTCCCAAAATAGAGAGCAAGCTGCAAATATGTGGGAAATTTTTTCAAATGTTTAAAATGTATTATGTTGGAGGGGTTTCACATTGTAAGTCTACACGTGTGCGTGGGTACAGGCACAAATGCCATACAGCATCCATAGACACTTTGTGAAGTAGATCCTGTCACCTCTACACGAATGCTGAGGATCAAACTATGTTTGCCAGGATGGTATGGCATGTGCCTTACCCATTGAAATATCTCCCAGGTATTCAAGCACCACCACCTAAAACCTAATGCATCAAATATTTCTTCTCCACCACTAACATCAGCTGATATTCCTAACTGTGATGGCACTCCTGGCCTTCATTCTGAGAATTGGGAATTGTAAAGAATCTGATTACCTTTGTTTCCTCATTTAGATATTAAGATCCCAGAAGTGTAAAATATTTGCTTTTTCATGCTAGGTTCTAACATGAAGTTTGTTCATGTTTGTGCAGAGTGTTATGCTATTTATATCATTTTGTTTTAGGTCATTTCTTATTCTTATTTCTCACTTTATTTTATAAAACCTTGCCCATTTGTCTAAACATCCAGTCTAACTTTTTCATTTGCCCTACTCGGAGAAGATGTTCTCTATAGCAAAATAATGAGACAAGACTGGCAGCATGAACTATAGATAAAATCATCCTCCATTCATGTTTTCTGGAGCACAAAGGGTAGTTAAAGATGTGGGTAAAAGTATTTCTAGGAGATGTGAATTCATTTGACAAAGAATGAAGATAAAGGATGTAAAGCAAGGAAAATATAAAATGATCTTTCCACAAAGAGGTATATAGTACGGCAAAAATGAAATAGCCGAGGCTTCTTGTATAATTATCTTGTTCTTGGAGTCGAATTACTCTTGGAAGAAGTATGTATGGACTGCATTTGACTTCATTAAAAACCACCAGGAGCTCCTGAGACTGTACTTTCTAGTTTTACCTTCCCTATCAGTTCAGATATGAGAGACCCTGAAACTTTAGATCCATTGTTTAAGTGATAGAGGATCAAAGAAGAAAACCCAAACTTTGAGGGCAAAGGACCAATTTCTTGATCCAACAGGTTAAAAAGTGAAAGATAAGTCCCTGTGATCCCAGCAACAAGACTCAAGGAACTAGAGAGGATACATGTTACGGCAGTGATGAAGTAGTGTGTGCAATGTCTCATCCAAGGCCTTAAACAAACCTCTTTCGAGGTCTGCATTCTAGTTTGACCTTCTCACAGGTTAAAAATTAAATATTATGGTACTAAATAAGGAACACATAAACTAGAGCCATCAGAAGGTGCCCTCACTGAGAAGAGATATTGTCTTAGACTACCTACTTATGTACAAACTCTTAGAGATACTGAATTATTACATTACATTAAAGAAAAATAAATGAACTCACAGAACAAAGCAGATGATCATCTCATTAGATGCCAAGAAAGCATTTGACAGAATTCAACATCCATTCATGTTAAAAGTCTTGGAAAGATTCATTCAAGACCCATACCAAAACATAGTAAAAGCAATAAACAGCAAACCAGTAGCCAACATCAAAATAAATGGAGAGAAACTTGAAGCAATCCAACTAAAATCAGGGAGTAGACAAGGCTGCCCACTCTCTCCCTACTTATTCAATATATTACTCAATGTCCTATCCAGAGCAATCAGAAAACAAAAGGAGGTCAAAGGGATACAAATTGGAAAGGAGGAAGTAAAAATATCACTATTTGCAGATGAAATGATGGTATACTTAAGTGAACCCAAAAGTTCCACCAGAGAACTGCTATGCCTGAAAAACAACTTCAGCAAAGTGACTGGATATAAAATTAACTCAAACAAATCAGTAGCCTTCCTCTATTCAAAATTTAAACAGGCTGAGAAAAAAATAGGGAAATGACACCCTTCATAATCACCACAAGTAACATAAAATACCTCACTGTGACTCTAACCAAGCAAGTAAAGGATCTGTATGACAAGAATTTCAAGTCTCTGAAGAAAAAAATTTGAAGTATCTCAGAAGATGGAAAGATCTCCCATGCTCATGGATTGGCAGGATTAATATAGTAAAAATGGCCATTGTGCCAAAAGCAATCTGCATATTCAATGCAATCCCCATCAAAATTCTAACTCTTCATAGACTTTGAAAGCAATTTTCAAATTCATTTGGAATAACAAAAAACCCAAAATAGTGAAAATTATTCTCAACAATAAAATACTTCTGGGGGAATCACCATCATTGACCTCAAGCTGTATTACAGAGCAATAGCGATTTAAAAAAAAAACTGTATGGTATTGGTACAGAGGCAGGGAGGTAGATCAGTGGAATAGAATTGAAGACCCAGAAGTGAACCCACACGCGTATGGTCACTCGATCTTTGACAAAGGAGCTAAAAATCATCCAATGTAAAGAAGATAGAATCTTCAACCAATGGTGCTGGTTCAACTGGAGGTCAGCATGTACAATAATGTAAATGGATCCATTCTTATCACCCTGTACAAAGCTTAAGTCCAAGTGGAAAAAGGACCTCCACATTAAACCAGATACACTCAAACTAATAGCAGAAAAAGTGGGGAAGAGCCTCAGGCACTGGGAAAAATGTCCTGAACAAAACTCCAATGGTTTATGCTCTAAGATCAAGAGTTGACAAATAGGACCTCATAAAATTGCAAAGCTTCTGTAAGGCAAAGGACACTGTTGTTAGGACAAAGCAGCAACAGACACATTGGGAAAAGATCTTTACCAATCCTACATCTAATAGAAGGCTAATATCAAGTATATATAAAGAATTTAAGAAGTTAGACTCCAGAGAGCCAAATAACCCTATTAAAAATGGGGTACAGAGCTGAACAAAGAATTCACAGCTGAGGAATATTGAATGTCTGAGAAGTACCTAACAAAATGTTCAACATCCTTACTCATCAGGGAAATGCAAAACAACCCTGATTCTACCTCATACCAGTCAGAATGGCTAAGACTAAAAACTCAGGGGACAACAGATACTGGTGAGTATGTGGAGAAAGAGGAACACTTCTCCATTGTTGGTTGGATTGCAAAATGGTATAACCATTCTGGAAATCAGTCTGGAGGTTCCTCAGAAAATTGGACATTGAACTACCTGAGGACCCAGCTATACCATTCCTGGGTATATACCCAAAGGTGCTCCAACATATAACAAGGACACATGCTCTAATTGTTTATAGCAGCCTTATTTATAATAACTAGAAGCTGGAAAGAACCCAGATGCCCTTCAACAGAGGAATGGATACAGAAAATGTGGTACATCTATACAGTGGAGTACTACTCAGCTATTAAAAACAATGACTTCATAAAATTCATAGGCAAATGGATGGAACTAGAAAATATCATCCCAACTGAAGTAACCCAATCACCAAACACACACACACACACACACACACACACACACACACACAAACACACACACACACACAAAAACACACACACACAAACAAACACACATGGTAAGCACTCACTGATAAGTGGACATTAGCCTAAAAGCTCAAATTACCCAAGATGTAGTCCACAAACCACATGAAACTCAAGAAGGTCAACCAGAGTGTGGATGCTTCACTCCTTCTTAAAAGGGGGAACCAAAATATTCATAGGAGGAGATATGGAGACAAAGTTCAGAACAAAAACTGAAGGAATGGCCATTCAGAGTCTGCCCCACCTGGGGATCCAGCTATATTATATCATATATTATATATAAATACAGCCACCAAACCTAGACAATATTGATGAAACCAAGAAGTACATGCTGACAGGAGACTTATTTAGCTGTCTCCCAAAGGCTCAGCCAGAGTGTGACAAATATAGACGTGAATGCTAGCAGCAGACCATTGACCTGAGAATGGAGTCCCCACTGGAGGAATTAGAGAAAGGATTGAAGGAGCTAAAGGAGCTTGCAACCCCATAAGAACAACAATGACAACCAACCAGAGTTCCCAGGGACTAAAGCACTATCTAAAGACTACACATGGACAGACCCATGGCTCCAGCTGCATATGTAGCAGAGGATGGCCTTAATAGGCGCAAATGAAAGGAGAAGCCCTTGGTTCTGCCAAGGCTGGACCCCCCAGCGTAGGGAATTGTCAGGGCAGGGAGGCAGGAAAGGGGGAGGGTTTGAGAGGAGGAACACCTTCATAGAAGAAGGAGGAGTGGACAGGATAGGGGGCTTATGGATAGGAAACTGGGAAAGGGAATAACATTTGAAATGTAAATAAAAAATATCCAATAATGATAGACCTCATACCCGGTAGCAGACAAGAAAGAAAGAAAGAAAGAAAGAAAGAAAGAAAGAAAGAAAGAAAGAAAGAAAGAAAGAAAGAAAGGAAGGAAGGAAGGAAGGAAGGAAGGAAGGAAGGAAGGAAGAAAGAAAGAAAGAGAAGAAATGCCCAAGCCTTCTAAATCATTAAATAAATAGATCTGATGGCTTCAAAGGCACCAGTGATTTTAATCTTTTATTGTAGTTTAACCACCATCTTATAAGGCCAGGCATATTCTAATATTGGTTTTTATTATTTTTAACTATGTGTAGGATTATGAGTCCATGTAATTATGGTGCATCTGAATGCAGGTGCCTGATGACACCATAGGTGCTGGATCCCTTGGAGCTAGAATTATAGACATCTGTGTACCACCCGACTTGGGTTCTGGAGACCAAACTCTGACCTCTGAAAGAGCAGCAACTGCTATTAACTAATGCCATTAGTGTAAGTGTTTTTCTTGGGTCTCCTATCTCAGTTTAAGATATATTTCCTTCAAAAGTCACACACAGTCTGCTTGAGGCAGATCTACAGAAAAGGTTCTTTACCCCTGTGTTCTAGCACCCACTCTGCTATCATCCCCCATGGAGGTGGCAACTCCATGGGTACACAGTCTTAGTGTACTATTTCTTGAAGTTCTTTATCAAGCCCACTGCTCTATAGTTGGTTCCAATGTAAATAAGTTTTCTTTGAATAGTCCTAATTCATGCCTGACATCTGTTTCCTGTCCAGACTCTAATTGGAAGAAAACAAACCAGGGTATAAACAACATAAGGTCTGTGGACTTCTCTCTCCCTATCTATCCCATTACTATAATGGCCACTCCTGTATTTGTTGACCTTTAATGGTTATTGAGCTTTTGTTTCTGAAAAGAATAGTATAATACAGAGAAAAAGTGCATCTTCTATCTCCTTTATTATTTCTCTGATGTTGTATGACTTTTATCTTTTTTCAGATTTATGTAGAGAACTTCCACATCCATTGGATTACAAAAGGCTCTGCAATGATGGGTACACGACGCTTTTCTTCGTCTTCATTGAGGAGTAATAAAGAATATGTAACCAATTTCATTCTTCCCTTCCCTTATTCTCTAAGTCAGTAGTTGTACACCTGTGGTTTATGACCCTTTTAGGAGCTGCATATTGGATATCCTGCATAGCAGACGTGATTCATAACAGTAGAAAGATTAAAATTATAAAGTAGCAATGAAACAATTTTATGGTTGGGGTCAGCACAACATGAGAAACTTTTTTACAGGATCACAGCAGTAGGAAGTTTGAGAACCACAGCTCTGTGTGGTCGTTAACATCCCACTTACCTATTTGTAAAGAAAGGTAGTAACTGAACCAAAAATATCTTCTATGCTTTTTCAGCAGAGACTCTCTGTTTTTTACTTGGGTCTGAAGGAGAAATTGAACATTTATTTTACAATGGTTTACATAGATTTTATGGAACACAATACACATGAATACATGTATATAGGTATTCTTTATTGATGAAGCAATATGTAAACACATAGAAGGGTTTTCCTTTTGACTTTTGAGGTTGGTGTCATAACATTTTTCTGAAACATAGTTGTATACACAAGTAGAGTTTTAATCCAGTAACATAGCTGCTCTGACAAGGGATCACATCCACAGACCTTCTACTTCTGGTGAGCCACCTGGAATGCAAACATACTATATACATTTAATCATTCCAGCTGGAATACAGACATGCCCTTACTATGCACCTTTAATCCCAAATAATGAAGGTAAAGTTAGTTTGTAGAAGGAAGCAGCCATGTTTGAAAGTATATAGTTGAAAGACAGACAATGTGATAAATCAGAGAAAAAAATTGACAGAATGAGGAGTCAGATACAAGATATGCCCAAATCTTATGAGAATAGACAGGGAAGAGAGGACTTAAAACAATAGCACAGGAGGGGCTTTTTACCATGACAGTTTTACAGAAAGGAGTTGCAAATGAAGACATAATGAGGCAGACAATTAGAAGGAGCCGGAAGTTTACAATATATTGTCTGTCAAGTTAGTATGAGACCAGGCAGAGCAATTCCATCAGAAGGCAAAAGAAGCCAGATTGAATCAGTGAGCCTAGAGATGAGTTTAAGTCAGAACAGCTGAGTTGAACCAGACAGTCAGAGTTCAGAAAGCACTAAAAAGGATGAGCTTATTCAGCAGTCAGTCTCTGAGATGACAATTACATCTGGTGAATAAAAGTTACTTTTACATAACCAGATAAAAGTGTCAAAGCTCAGAAAACCCCCATATCATGGGATACGAAGGGTATTTATTCAGAGGTCATCTTTAGCTTTTCATTTCCAATAACTCATTTTTTCATTAATCACCTACTATCTGATTGATAGAGTTAAGCAATCATACCAAAAACAAACCACATGGCCTTGTGTAGTAGAAGGAATGAAAACTAAATGTATACAAATTTAAATGTCCCATCTGTGTATATATATGAGTGTGTGTGTGTGTGTGTGTGTGTGTGTGTGTGTGTGAGAGAGAGAGAGAGAGAGAGAGAGAGAGAGAGAGAGAGAGTATGTGCGCGTGCACGCAGGTGCATATATGCATGTTTTTTCAACAGCATGCAGCTGTATGTGTATCGAAGTACAAAGTACATGTGTACATGTAGAAGTCAGAGAACATTTTCAAATGTCATTCCTAAAGTGTGATCCTTTTTTTTTTGTTGTTTGGCAGGATCTCTCATAGGCTTGGACCTTGTCATACAGTCTAGGCTGACTGGCCAGCAAAGTAGAGAGATCTGCCTATCTCTTTCCCTGGCACATTGCTGGGAAGACAAGGGTTCAACACTGTACCAAGCTTTTTGTTTGTTTTTGAAGTTAAGTGAGCTTTCATTGGCTAGTTTTTTTCTTTTATTGGATATTTTCTTCATTTACATTTCAAATTTTATCCCCTTTCCTGGTTTTCCCTCTAAAAACCCCCTGTCCCATCCCCCAACCCCCTTGCTTTTATGAGGGTGCTTCCCCACCCACCCACTCCCTCCTGGCTCCCATGCTGGCATTCCCCTACACTGGGGCATCAAGCCTTCCAAGGACCAAGAGACTCTCCTCCCATTAATGCCTAACAAGGCTATCCTCTGCTACATATGCAGCTGGATATGTGTACTCTTTGGTTGGTGGTTTAGTCATTGGGAGCTCTGGGGGATCTGGTTGGTTGACATTCTTGTTCTTCCTTCAGCTCCTCCAGTCCTTTCTCTAACTCCTCCATTGGGAACCTTGATCTCAGTCCATGTTTGGCTGCAAGTATCTGCCTCTGTATTTGTCAGGCTCTAGCAGAGCCTCTCAGGAGACAGCTATATTCGGCTCTTGTCAGCATGCACTTCTTGGCATCCGCAATAGTGTCTGGGTTTGGTGACTGTATATGGGATGAATCCCCAAGTAGGGAAGTCTCTAGATGGCATTTCCAAACTTTGTCTCCATATTTCCTCCTGGGAATATTCTGTTCCCCCTTCTAAGAAAGACTGAAGCATCCACACATTGATCTTCCCTCTTCTTGAGTTTCATGTAGTCTATGAATTATATCTTGGTTATTCCGAGCTTTTGGACTAATATCCACTTATCAGTGAGTACATTTCATATGTGTTTGTTTGTTTTGTGTGTGTGTGTGTGTGTGTGTGTGTGTGTGTGTGTGTGTGTGTTTTACCTCACTCAGGATGATATTTTGTAGTTCTGTCCATTTGCTTATGAGTTTCATTAAGTCATTGCTTTTAATAGCTGAGTAGTACTCCATTGTATAAATGTACCCTATTTTCTATATCCATTCCTTTGCTGAGGGATGTCTGGGTTCTTTCCAGCTTCTGGTTATTATAAATAAGGCTGCTATGAACATAGTGGAGCATATGTTCTTGTTATATGTTGGAGTATCTTTTGGGAATATGCCCAGGAGTGATATAGTTGGGTCAAAGGACACTGTCAATAAGACAAAATGGCAACCAACAAATTGGGAAAAGATCTTTACCAATCCTATATCTGATAGAGGGCTAATATCCAATATATACAAAGAATTAAGAAGTTAGACTCCAGAGAGTCAAATAACCCTATTAACAGTGAGGTACAGAGCTAAACAAAGATCAACTGAGGGATATTCAATGTCTGAGAAACACCTAAAGAAATGTTCAACATCCTTACTTATCAGAGAAATGCAAATCAAAACAACCCTGAGATTCCACCTCACACCAGTCAGAATGGTTAAGATCAAAAACTCAGGTGACAACAGATGCTGGCAAGGATGTGGAGAAAAAGGAACACTCCTCCATTGTTGGTGGGATTGCAAGCTGGTACAACCTCTGGAAATCAGTCTGGTGAATCCTCAGAAAATTGGACATAGGACTACCTGAAAGGCCCATTTATACCACTTCTGGGCTAGTTTTTATTTATTCTTCTTCAAAGTTTTTATACCTGTACAATTTTTTCTAGATTCCATCAAGCCATGCCTCTTTTTCTCCAGTTCTCCATGTAGTTGTTCAAAGATGTCTCCCTCCCAACTTCATATCCTATTTTGTTTATTACTTTCTGAATTCACCTAGCTCTTCTCATACATAAATGATTTTTTTTTTTGGTAATATGTGTTTGGGGATTGAGTCCAGGTCTTCTTTGTTTGTAAGGCAAAAACTTTACAGACTGAAACATCTCTGCAGCCCCAATTTCCCATTTGTATTATCCACTTCATCAACTAAGTAGAAGGTTAAATGACAACTGTCAATGGCCAACTTGATATAACACATAGTGAGAGAAAGCTCAATGTAGATTGTCTTAAAAAATAATGTAAATTGTTTACATTGTAATTGTCCCATAAGACACAAATTGCTACTCCCCCTAAACCTGACTGGGCAGTATATCACTGTCCATGCTTGAATTACAGGACCATTGGCTTATCATTGTGACTCTATCTTGCAGAACCCTGCAGGTCCCACAGAAAACACCCAAGGTACACTTGACAAAGCAACACATGGATGGGTGAAGGACTGTGCCTCTCTCCTACCACTTAGAACAGGTGTAGCATCTATTGATCTTTCTACCTAAACAAAGTTCTGGAAGTTCAAATTGTTAGTCTTATATAAATGAACATAAAATTAGTGATCTAATTTTCTAAAGTAAACACTTAATTGTCTTCCAAAATGTATATCCAGATGCAACCATGTAATTACATATGCAAAACAATAATTTGCAAGTAAAATTACTTGTGTGCATGTGTGGGGACATATTTTAAAGGTACAATTTAGGTGCAAATTTCTGAGATCCTGAACCCAGGCATTCAACCCATCTAACGCATTTTTACTGTGATGTGGGAAATAAAATAGGAAAGCTGCCTTGGTTCTGGAAGTGTACTTGTATCTACACTGCTAGATCAAGCAGATTAATGCCTTAGGGTATTTGGGCAAGGGGAATTAAAAATAATAACAGAGTTATTTCATTTGGGAGTATGGTTCTGAACTCAGAAGTTACTTGCAGTTTAAATTCCATCCTTTTTTCACCAGCTCTACTGTCTCCCAGGGATTATCTGCAGGCAAAATAAAGAAGGGAGTAAATTTAACTCAGGACCCCACATTTTGTCTGTTTTTGTCTTTTTTCTCCCAATATCAAGGCCATGCCTCACTCTGAAAAGTTTCCAATAACTAGCTCGCTTGATGAACCAGTTCACACACGTGGCACTTTATATTTCAGATATTTTGATCCTTGGAGACAAAATCTGAATTGATTTGTCTACAGATATAAAAGCAACACTTTGCCAATTTGGAATGGATAATAATTGGTACACTTAGTAGTAACACAGATTCCAGAGACTAGCTACTAAAAAGGCAGATACTGATCCTGTGTGGCTTTGATTACACACAAGAGGTGTTGTATTTAATAATCAGTTGAAGAAACTCTAATATAGACCAGATTTGAGAAAATATCTCCTCAAATATCTGGGTTTTATTTTCCAACTCAACGTTTAATCAAATATTGTGAGTTAATTATTAAAATAGATATTAAAATTTAGCCTAAGTTTTAGCCTAAGAATTTACAAAGTACACCATATTAAACCACATCACTGTGGTAATCCCGTCTAGTAGAAGGAATTCAAATATGAAATTGGGATTTTTGTTCTGAAAACATATTCCTCCATTTGGGAAACACAGAGATGATAAAGCTCCTAAGCTCCTCAGAGCAGCCATCATGAATCCTGCCCTCTGAAAATAAGGAACAAGAAAGTTGCTATGAGGAAGATGTTGTCTAAGGCAAGGTTCAGTGGAGAAAGAAATCATGGAGAAACATTTCTGGCATTTAAACATAACTAAAGTAAGATTAGCCTTGAATATCAGTTTAAAGATAATTGAACTACTTCCTGCAAAGCCAACTGCCACCCCAACAGAGCCCCAAAGCTATATACAGCTCTGTTCCTCTCCCAAATAAGTCCCAGAAATAAAAAGTAATAGTTCTGTTTAGCTCTGAAACCCATTTTTAATAGGGCTATTTGGTTCTCTGGAGTCTAACTTCCTGATACTCAGGTAACAGCAGATGCTGACAAGGATATGGAAAAAGAAAAACTCTCTTCCATTGCTGATAAGACTGCGAACTGGCACAAACACTCTGGAAATCAATCTGGAGATACCTCAGAACATTGTAAATAGTTCTTCCTGTACTAGTACCACTCCTGGTCCTATACCCAAAAGATGCTCCAACATATAACAAGCACACATGCTCCGTTATGTTTATAGCAGCCTTATTTATAATAGCCAGAATCTGGAAATGAATCCGGATGTCTCTCAACCGAAGAATGGATCCAGAATGTAGCTAATCTACACAATGGAGTACTACTCAGCCATTAAAGACAATGACTTCATGAAATTCTTAGGCAAATGGATAGAACTAGAAAATATCATCCTAAATGAGTGTAACTCAGACACACAAGAACACACATGGTATGTACTCACTGACCAAAAGCTCATAATACCCATGATACAACCCACAAACCATATGCAGTTTAAGGAAGACCAAAGTGTAGATACCCCAATTCTGCATAGAGTAGTGAACAAAATAATCACAGCAGCTAGAGGGAGGGAGGGACCTGAGACAGATAGAGGAGGAGGAGAGGAAACGGGGTCAGGAACAGGTGTTAGAAGGGACAGGAGAGAAGTACAGAGGGTCAAGAAATTGAATAGAAACATGTAGAAGAGGGAACTAGGGGTAGCAACTAAAAGTCCCAGACTCCAGGGAAGCAAGAGGCTCTCAGGAGCCAATGGTGATGACTTTAGCCAAAACACCCAACAGAGGGGAGATACAGCCTGTGGAGACCACCTCCAGTAGATAGGCATGACCCCCAGGAGAGAGATGGAGCTACCCACTTGTCTCAAAAAATTTAACCCAGAAATGTTCCTGTCCAAAGGAAAGACAGAAACAAAAACTGGGACAGAAACTTATGGAATGAAATCCAGAGACTGCCCCACTTGAGGATCCATCCCAACTGCAGACACCAAACCACCACACTGTTGCTGATACCAAGAAGTGTTTGCTGACAGGAACCGGAAGTGGCTGTTCCCTGAAAGGTTCTACCAGCACCTGACCAATGCAGATGCAGACACTTAACAGCTAACCATAGGACTGAGTCCGGGGACCCCAATGAAAGAGCTAGGGAAAGGACAGGAGGAGCTGAAGGGGAATGCAAACCCATCAACTAACTGGAGCACCCAGAGCTCCCAGAAACTAAACCACCAACCAAAAGGTATACTTGGAGGGAGCCATGGGTCCAGATACACATGTAGCAAAGGATGGCCCTATCTGACATCAGTGGGAAGGGAGCGAGGCTTGATGCCCCAGTATACAGGGATGCTAGAGGATGAGGCAGGAGTAGGCAAATGGGTGGAGGAACACCCTCAAAGAGGCAAAGGAGAGAGGGAAAGGGGGGATGATGGGAATGTGGCTTGGTGGAGGGGTAACCGGGAAGGAGGATAACATTTGAAATGTAAAGGAATAAAATGATTATTAAAAAATACAAAAAAAGAAAAAAAAGAAATGGTTCTGAAAGAACAGCATCAGCTGCTGTCTATGGAAACACTTCTGTGGGCATGGCTATGAACTACAATCATAATCTATGTTTCTTAGTCCCTCAACCAGGCTAATATTACTGTGTCCATTTTAGATAACTAAGCCACTATTTAGAAAAGTCAAGGGGAGTATTCAGAATAATTTGAGGGCCCCCAGTGATCCTGACCCTAGAGTGTACTCTGTTCCACAGTTTGCCCATGGTTTTCCATGGGATCTCTGAGCAATCTGACCATCAAGACACCTGCCTGGCTCAGTTTCTGTCTCATCTCTCCCTTATCTGTCCTAAAATAATCTCTCTACCATTTCCCACAGAGTCATGTAGGATGACATATATGCAATACATTTATTTACTTAAAGTTAACAAACTAAAATGAAATATGTGGACAATATCAGTAAAACCTCACATGCTTTTGTCCTTTTTTTTTAAATTTACTGGTGAAAAAAAATAGCCTGTAGAAATGTTCAAATTTCACTTTTCTCAGTCTCCTTCTTTTTAGTCTTGAACTCCACAAAGATATGTTTGCAATTTAAAAAACAAAACAAAACAAAAAACCTCCTTCTGATACTATGAACACAGTGCCAAATATTGTCTGGAGTTCCTCAAAACTAGAAGCTTAAAACGAACGCAGCTCTTGCTGTACCTGCTACCACAGTGCCGTGACACGTTACTGTAGAAACTGTGCCAAATTCCAACTGAAATAACTTTTTCTTTTAGTATGTTATCTACATTGATCTTTCCTTCTATTAGTTTTGCTAACAGTGACCAGATATTATATAACAATTGTCAAAAAAATCACATGCTTTTCGTCCTCATCGCTGAGTATTTCACTGTCCCAAGATAAACCTGCCTTTTACTAATGAAAAATTGATGCTTAGAGAGGATTAGCCTCCTCGCCTGAGGCCACGCAAAGCCTTCAGTAGAACTACAAAGTTAATTGTAGAATCAAGTATTCTTCTGTCCCTGGAGCTTGTGGTTAGATATCTCGACTCTGACTACTATTCTAAGAAGAGTCTTTTTCTTTGCTGAGGGCACACTTCCTTATAATCCTAGTACATCCTTGGAAACTTCTTCGAGGCAGGAAAAGTTCTCCTGGTTCATGGTAGCTAACAAACGGTCCCCAGTAGGGATATCTGGTGATTATAGAGTTTGTCATGTTTCTGTCCTTTCTTAGAATGTATTTAGAGAAGCTTTAGAAAATACTTAAACTTCGACAACATACCATGAATTAAAATCAAAAGTGAGAAATTACCAGATGTAAGAATTGAAGCAAGGTAGACATAAATCCAGAGGAAGAGCTTAGTCCTCTCCTGCAAAGAGGACATTAACTGTAGATCCCATATGGTCTTTCAGTGAGTCAGTCTAGTGAATGAGTAAGTGAGGTTTGAGCAGTTCCTCCTTTAGATCTGCAGACACTAATAGCCACAGAAGAGAAGGCATTTTCCTGATGTTACAGGTTCCTTCCAAAGGTCGGCTGAGTAGGTGCTAAGCTAGTGACTGATATCACTTGGCTGGCTTGCTCATTTCCTATGTACCTCTCTGTCTTTAGGAGTTTCACATGTCAACTTGATAACAAACTTTTAATACTTGAAACAGTTTCTTTAATTCATGCATTGGAGGTTAGCAACATCAAATCCCAGGAGTATCATCTTTCCCAGGATGCAGTCATCAAGTGACGCCTTGACTGCCCATTCCTTCTCACAATCTGTAGGAGTACACAGCTCTTGCCTTGCCTTTCTTGTAAAATTTGGGTTTCTGGACAGGTAGTCAGTAGTCAGGAGAGAAGAGAGTAGTGCCACCTGGTGCTCAAAGAGGTGAGATTTCATCCAAACCTACCACCCCACCTCCTGCCAGACCTGAGACCACATAAGAAAGTTTGTAAAACAGCAAATACATAGGCGAATGCCAGCAGCAAACCACTGAACTGAGAACCGGACCCCGTTGAAGGAATCAGAGAAAGGACTGGAAGAGCTTGAAGAGGCTCGAGACCCCATATGAACAACAATGCCAACCAACCAGAGCTTCCAGGGACTAAGCCACTACCCAAAGACTATACATGGACAGACCCTGGGCTCCAACCTCATAAGTAGCAATGAATATCCTAGTAAGAGCACCAGTGGAAGGGGAAGACCTTGGTCCTGCTAAGACTGAACTCCCAGTGAACGTGATTGCTGGGGGAAGGGTGGTAATGGGGGGAGGATGGGGAGGGGACACCCATATAGAAGGGGAGGGAGAGCGCTTAGGGGGATGTTGGCCTGGAAACCGGGAAAGGGAATAACAATCGAAATGTAAATAAATACTCAAGTTAATAAAGAAAAAAAAAGAAAGTTTTCAAAAAAGACCCTTGCTTATAACTTCCTCATTTAGCCTCCTTCAAGCTTCATCGGACACTTGTTTTTCTCAGTTTTCACCTGTACACAGGTCAAATGTTAGGAGGGGGCTCACATCATGTGAGTAGCCCCTCAGTCCTGGCCGGTACCAACCTCAGTGTTAAAGTAAAGATGTACCAAAGTAAAAGTACTTATTGCATTTTTGGGCATTGAACATTGAAAGGATTCCAAATATCGAGGACCAGGGAGGAAATGAGCACAGATGCCGCCATTTGGTGGGTTGTTGTTGTTGTACGTTTTAGAGACAAAATACAGCCAATGTTTTACAGACATAGTTGCATTACTATGCGTCCCCTGACATATTGTGCTTGTCACTTTATTATTTAGCATTTATGCTGTATTTTAACTGCCCTATATTACTTCTTCACAAGCCTACTAAATAAATTAGCTTTACTCCTGTACAAAGCCTCAAAGGAGCAGACATGTCAACATTCCTCCTCCCCACTTGGATAGTAACTGAAAAAGGTAGTTCAGTGCTTTGTCCTATGCTCTCTCTGCCATATACAATGGCTAGTAATAGTCTGGTGTGTGCAAAGGCAGGAAATGGAGGTAGAAAGCAGAAGTAGAAAGCCTTGGGGCTTTCCACTCTGAGAGCAGTTGATCCAGAGGTAAAGCAAAGATTGATATACATATATATATATCATATATGATATATATGATATATGCTGATTGTGCATTGTGAGGTTAATTAAGGACATTGAACATTTAAAGGATTATAGTCAAGATTGAGGTGATCACATAGTTGAATTAATATACAAATAACACATTGTAACCATTTGATCTACTTATATACAAGTACGACAGAAGGGAAGGGAGAAGGGAGAGCTAAAGCTAGGGAGAGGGAGAGGGAGAGGGAGAGGGAGAGGGAGAGGGAGAAAGAGAGAGAGAGAGAGAGAGAGAGAGAGAGAGAGAGAGAGAAGCTATTTTAAAAGAAGATGGCATACCCATGCACATACTGCTTAGAGTAGAGCTCTGAAACCTATCTTGTTCTGGTGATAGAATCATTCCTCATTGTGTGTGTGTGTGTGTGTGTGTGTGTGTGTGTGTGTGTGTGTGTGTACATGTGTGTATATGTAAACGAGAGAGAGCTAGAAAGAGACAGAGACGGAGAGATAGAGGCAGAGACAGAGAGGATATATATATATATAGAGAGAGAGAGAGAGAGAGAGAGACAGACAGAGACAGAGACAGAGAGAGAGAGACAGAGAGAGAAGGAGATCATAAACCATAAGTTAAACATAAGTCAACTGTTTTACTGATGCTTAATTAATGAAAGCACAAACTGCTCTACTGCAACATCTGAGGAAAAAGGAGCTGTTGGACCCACTGAGCAATAGCCATCAACCGCTGCTGTGGCATCAATATGGCCTTGTATACTCTATTGGGTAGGATTTGTGAGGATTGCGATGGCCATTTGATTTCAACTTTCCACCCTAAGTTCAGACTCTAGGACTCAAGGATATGTAAGTCAAATGCTTAAACTGCTCTTGGGAAAGATTAAAGTGTGACTTCTTGTCTGGAGATCAGGAGTTACCTGAGAAAGGAGATGGGCTTCAAGGTCTGTCTTAACCGTGAATAGATCTATCCAGATCAATGAAAAGAACTGCTTGCTCCAAGCAAAGGATGTACAGAGCAACGTAGAGAGGCAGAAATGTACAGTGACGTACAGAGACAGAAGCATTTGGAACAATGCATTTTTCTCAACATTCTAGGTGAGGTGTGTGGTCAAAGATAAAGCTTTAGGCACACAACCAGTGCTGGAGCTTAGCATATTTACACAAGATCTCAGAGGGAAACAGGAGTGTCGTAACTATATCCTGGAACAATAAAAGGCTGTCTGGTGGCCATACGAAGACAGCACTTGAAGTGACCAAACAGAAGCTGAGATAAATTTGGAAACTATTGCTGAGGTTTATGTGAGAAACAATGAGAGATTAAATGAAGGCGGCGTTGGCAGCGGGAGGGAGTCGAATGCAATTTTAAAGCAACGTCGGAGTCAAAAGTGACAGGCTTTGGTGACAGATTGGATGCAGAAGATGGCTTGATTCCCAATTTAAAATATCTAAAAAGTTGATTTAGTCAAGCCTCAAAAAAAAAGGGAGTATTTTTAAATTTGCTCCAATTCATAAGAAGAGCTTAGGAACTAGAGATACACACAAAATCCAGTGACCACTTAATGACAAAGCTGAAGGGGACTGAGACTGATTTTATGCAGAGTATTTATTGGAAACACTCATGCAACAGTAACCCACGTTTATTATAAAACAGTAATTCTTTAAAATCTCACTTATAGCACAGGCCAAGGTCCTAATGTGGGGATATGCTTGAGAAATTATAGCCTACTTCAAAAATTAATGTGCATCTACTATGTTTGCTATCTGCTTTAATAAAAATACAAGCTATGAAATTTTAGTTCCCTTTTTTCTTTATCGTCTGTGGAAATTAAATTTAAAATCAGCTTTAATATGTTTTTTGTATATATCCAGTTGAAGGCCATTATAGAAAATGATCGTGTGTTCCCTATGATTTGGACTATGAGTCTGTCTCTAGCCTTTCAGGCTTCCCTTCAGATATATATATGCATGTACATATGCTCCTATATATTTCTTTGGCAAGTCCCTATTGATACATTTAGCTATTATTGTAGCCCTAATTGAGGAATTTCTTTAAAAATTGGAAAATACCCTTTGAAATTTGAACCCATTCAAATCTGTCTGTGGTGGTTACTTTATAAAATATGTCACCCTTTTTGACAACCCAGCATGCTAAATGATGTATCCCAAAGTAGAGAGGAGGAAACAAAGATCACTTAAATGGCATGTGTGCCTTCAAAGTCTGTGAGCATGATTTCTCCAAATGACTTAGGCCACAGAAACTATGAAGAAAAGTTACACATGTTCAGATGAACTCCAAAGGCCTATTGTAAGAGAAAACCTCTGTGACTCAGTTTATCATTCTGCTTGAAACGAACAGCTTCCAACAGAAACAGAATTTCCACAGCATTGCTTATGTTGAATGTCCTAGAGCAGGACTACAGGGTTGTGTACTCTAACAAGAAGCCACCAACACAAAGCAGAACTAAGGGATTAATGAAGGCTGGTGAGTAGCTGTACTTCATTAAGAAATAAAAAGGAGTGAACATGGGGGTTAGGGCAGAGTAGATGTGGAAGAGAGGGGGAAGAATGGTGTATGAGAAGCCTAGAAATGTTCATATTATAAACTGTCTCTGGGATACTGGGAAACACAAAATGAGAAGGAAGCCTACAATTTGGAATTAATATGGGCATTGTTATAGAATACAACCAATTTCTATTTCTTCTAAGGTTTGGTGAACACATTCGAACCAGTTTGCATGTGACAAAAAGCAATCTTCATTACCAGAAGAGAAAAACAAGCAAGAAGTAGGGAGTGGTGCTCCCACTCCCACTCAACCACTTCCACCTCAACACCTTGGCACTGCCCTACATTGGGGAAATGAGCCTCCAAAGACCAAGGACTTTTCCTCCTGTTGATGCTGGACAATGCCATCCTTTACTACATGTGTGGCTGAAGCCACGGGTACCTCCATGAGTTCTCATTGGTTGGTGATTTAGTCCCTGGGAGCTCTGGTAGGGTCTGGTTGATTCATACTGTTGTTCTTCCGATGCGGTTGTAAACCCCTTCAGCTCCTTCAGTCTTTTCTCTAACTCCCCCACTTGGGTCCCCTTGTTCAGTCCACTGGTTAGCAGTCAGCATCCTCATCTGTAGCGGCAGAGCTCTGGCAGAGCCTCTCAGGGAACATCCATATCTGGCTCCTGTCAGCAAGTACTTCTTGGCATCAGCAATAGTAACTGGGTTTGGTGGCTGTATATGGAATGGATCCCCAGGTGGGTCTGTCTTTGGATGACTTTTATTCACTCCCTGATCCATACTTTGTCCCTGTATTTCCTCCTGTGAGTATTTTGTTTTCCCTTCTAAGAAGGACTGAAGCATCTACATTTTGGTCTTTCTTCTTCTTGACCTTCATATGATCTCTGAATTTTTTCTTAGGTAATCCAAGGTTTTGGGCTAATATCCACTTATCAGTAAATATATACCATGTGTGTTTTTGTGTGACTGTGTTACCTCACTCAGATGATATATTCTAGTTCCATCCATTTGCATAAGAATTTTATGTAGTCATTGTTTTTAATAGCTGAGTAGTACTCCATTTGTGTAGATGTACCACATTTTCTGTATCCATTCCTCTGTTGAAGGACATCTGGGTTCTTTCCAGCTTGAAATCTCACCAACAATTGAGGAGTGTTCCTCTTTCTCCACATCTTTGCTAACATTTACTGTCACCTGAGTTTTTGACCTTAGCCATCCAGACTGGCGTGAGGTGAAATCTCAGGGTTGTTTTGATTTTGCATTTCCCTGATGAGTAAGGATGTTGAACATTTCTTTAGTTGCCTCTCAGCCATTCAGCATTCCTCAGCTGAGAATTATTTGTTTAGCTCTATACTCCATTGTTAATAGGATTATTTCATTCTCTAGAGTAACTTCTTAAGTTCTTTGTATATATTGGATATTAGCCCTCTAGTGAGTGTAGGATTGATAAAGATCTTTTCCAAATCTCTTGATTGCCATTTTGTCCTATTGAAAGTGTCCTTTGCCTTATAGAAGCTTATTTTATGAGGTCGATTTGTTGATTCTCAGTCTTAGAGCATAAGCCATTGCTGTTTGTTTAAAATTTTTCCCATATGCCTATGTGTAGCAATATACAGCAAACCAGTAGCCAACATCAAACTGAATGAAGAGAAAGTTGAGGCAGTCCCACTAAAATCAGGGACTAGAACAAAGTTGCCCACTCTCCCCCCACCCATTCAATATAGTACTTGAAATCCTAGCCAGAGAAATTAGACAACAAAAAGAAATCAAAAAGATACAAGTTGGAAAGGAAGAAGTCAAATATCACTTATTTGCAGATGATATGATAGTATACTTAAGTGACCCCAAAAATTCCACCATAGAACTCCTAGGGCTGATAACTTCAGCAAAGTGTCTGGGTATAAAATTGACTCAAACAAATCAGTATCCTTCTTCTACTCAAAGGATAAACAGGCTGAGAAAGATATTAGAGAAACGACACCCTTCATAATAGCCAGAAATAATATAAAATACCTTGGCGTGACTCTAACCAAACAAGTGAAAGATGTGTATGACAAGAACTTCAATTCTCTGAAGGAAGAAATCAAAGAAGACCTCAGAAGATGGAAAGATCTCCCATGCTCATGGATTGACAAGATTAATATAAAAAAAATGGCCATTGCGCCAAAAGCAGTCTACCGATTCAATACAATCTCCATCAAATTTCAAACTCAATTCTTCATAGCATTAGAAAGCAATTTGCAAATTCTTTTGGAATAACAAAAAACTCAAGATAGCAAAGACTATTCTCATGAATAAAAGAACTTCTGGGGGAATCATCATCCCTGACCTCAAGCTGTATTACAGAGTATTCATGATAAAAAAAAAAAAGCTGTATGATATTGGTGGAGAGACAGGCAGGTAGATCAATGGAATAGAATTGAAGACCAAGAAATGAACCCACACACCTATGGTCACTTGATCTTTGACAAAGGAGCTAAAACTATCCAATAGAAAAAAAGAGAATTTTCAACAATTGGTGCTGGTTCAACTGGAGGTTAGCATGTAGAAGAATACAAATTGATCCATTCTTACCTCCTTTTATAAAGTTCAAGTCCAAGTGGACATGAAACCAGATAGACCAAAACACATAGAAGAGAAAGTGGGGAAGAGCCTCAACCCTTTCTTTTGATAACAGGAAGCCTGATGGATTCTGTATAGTTGATAGTCTCAGAGAAGGGCAAGGAGGAGTCACATCCACCTGATGCAAAGCATGGGTCAATGGAAGAAGTTGAGTAGGACAAGAAGTTCGATAGATTTGTGGAAATCTTGTTTCCTAAATGCAAAGGTAAATAGCAGCATTTCATTTACATTGTAAAGGATTACAGAGAAAGACCATATAAATACAAAGATGCACTGGTTTCTGAGTCTTGAGTTATACTAATGTGGGGGTCGTATGTGAGTCTCAGCAATACTTCCAGTTCTCCTACACAAACTCCTTCCATCTTCCACGTTGCCTTCGGGTGGTTTATTATTAAAGTGTTGTCTCACAAATGCTCAAGACATGTGTTGCTTCTCATACAGATTTTTTAGAAGTTACTCCTGATCATATCTGGTTGTGCATACATAAAACTCACTGATTCTTTATATCGGAAATTAATCATAATATTATTCATTTCTGAAGTTCAGTGACATGATATTATAGGATAGCCCACAATACCACCTAAATGTCTCATCTATAGATGAGAATACTGGTAAATTTTGTAACTAAACTTCATAGATCAAACCAGATGGTTTGGTCAGAGACTGCTCCAATCAGACTTGTTAAGTCTGTGCCCTAAGATAGTCTAGCTGATGATCTGATGCTCTATTTCTAGCTTTTTGAGGTTCCTAAACATTGACTTTGATAGTCGCTGTTCCAGTCTGTACTCTCATCTGCAGTGAATACGTCATCTTCCTCTACCCTCTATCTTCTCCAGCATTTGTTCTCATTTTGTTTGGTTTGGTTTGGTTTGGTTTGGTTTGGTTTGGTTTGGTTTGGTTATTAGACATTCTGATTTGGTAAGATAAAAATTTTAAATAGTTTAATTTACATTTTCAAGATCACTAAGAATCTTGAACATTTTTTGAAAACTCGTTTTTAACTATTTGCATTTCATCTTTTGAGAAGACTGTTTAGCTCTATGTTCCATTTTTTTTCTAATAAGGTCATTTTTGTTTTGTTTTTATTTTTCTTGGTGTTTAGTTTCTTTGAGTTCTTTGAACATTCTAGACGGGAAGCCCCTGTCAGATGTGTAGCTAACAAAGACTTTTCCCATTCTGTAAGCAGCTTCTTCATGCCGATGATGATGTCCATTGCTCCACAGACACTTTTAGTTTTATGTGATCCTATTTGTCAATTATTGGTCTTAATGTCTGCTAAGTACAACCTCCAACTGAGAAACTATTGGTAATACATAGCTACTGGACAAAAGATGGTTTGCTTTCTTTAGAAGTGTGGACCCTGGTAGGTCTAGCATACTAGTGAATAGCCATATACCTAAGACTGAACAGAAAATCCTAATAGAACTTAAAAGCTTTTTAAAAATGAGAGCACAACATTGGGTGGATATGGAATAGGGGAAGATCTGTCAGGAGATCAGAGATAGGGACAAATATACCAAAATACCATTCTGAAATTCTCAGAAAAAAATAATAGTACTTTTAAGTGGGGTATCATGGATCCTGAAGAGGACATCTTGCTATTGATTCTTTCAAATATTCTGAAACTTTAGTTTTAAGTGGACCACATACTGCTCATTTGCCTCAACTGACCCACTTTGCTTACTGAGTTAGTGCCTGACAAGCAGTTTGAGTTTGTCTACTGCTCTGACCTCTGCTTCAGCAACTCCCATCTTAGAAAATACTCTGCCCCACAAGGCAACCCCAGCTATTATTAGTATCTTCAAATTGTTCAAAAGGTTTCCCTCATATTGAATAAATCTGTTTCCATGAACTATAAACTGAGTTTCCAAGCTCCCATTTCTCCTTCTCTTTGGACCTCAAAAATCTAAATGGAATTGCTTTTTTTTTCTAGTATGTCATTACAACCTCCCCCCAAACTTGCCCAATCAAACTAGTTAACATTTCCACCAATTCTGCCAGTGGTTCTAAATCCTTTCTCCTTCTGGTTACTTCCTCTGCATATTATTCAGATGTTATATAATATTTCAACAAATACAGAAGTTTCACAGCCTTGTTTGTCCTCATAAAATTCATATACATATTAAAGTGAAATGAAAATCACATCTCCTTTTTTATCCTGACATGTTTTACACTTTGGTATAAATGACTTTTTGATTCCCTGCTTGAGTAATGCAGCCGTGTCTCAGAAATTATAACTGTCAAGGACAGAATCCATAATGGTCTCATTCGGTCCATTCTGCACTCATTACGGAGTCATCATAATATCTCCGTGTATATGTGATATGTAAATAATTAAGCAAAGAAACACTGCTTTTATATTACTGTCCTAAGTAGAGCGAATTGACAAAGCTTAGGATAATTGACATAAGGTTGCATAAGGAAGCATGTGTAGTAGTGAAATTAAAAAAAAAAGGATTTCCTTTACCTTTTGGTATAATTTTATAGACATGTAGACAATTTAATATCAAAGTCCTATATGAGCTGAGATTAATTAGGAGAACGACAGCTTGAATCTAAGAGTAACCTGTACACAGTCAAAGATAATTGCTAGCAGACGCAGAGCTAGAGAATCCAGGTTTACTGGATTCCATTTCCTGTCTTTCCAAAAAAGAAAAAAGAAGGAAAGAAAGAAAGAAAGAAAGAAAGGAAGGAAGGAAGGAAGGAAGGAAGGAAGGAAGGAAGGAAGAAAATCTGCTTCTTATAACATTCTCATACTTTCACAGGGTAAAGGTAGAAATATGTTTGTTTAAATATATTATTTATTCAAAGATTCAAAGTACAAAACAAATGAAATACAGCCTGTTAATAAATGGTCCATACCTGTAAGGATCTCAATCAAAACTATACAAATTCTCTTTCTCTTTTCAGCATTCACCCTTTCGGTGTTCAAGGAAATAGGTACCCTATTGTATGAGAAAACTAAGTGGGGCTGAAATTGTGGGTTTCTGGTGCCATCTCTATTGACGGTGCAACATAATGAGCAGATTAACTTAATCTATTGCATTTCACATGCTAACAGGTCATAATTATGCCTACAAGGGATTGGGCCTTACAGCTTTCTAAGAATTGCATATTTTTCAACATGCTGCATGGGATTCTTGTAGTAAATCCTGCCGAACTCGGGAGCTGGTTTTTTAGCTTGGAAGACTGAAATTAACATAAATCTCGTTTTTAAAAATATCTGTGCTAAAGTAATGTATAGTAGAGATTTATAGATGCTGGGGTGGAGAAAACATGAAGCAATCAATTAAAACTTACTCTGAAGTATGCAATTAAAGTCAAGCAAAAATAAACAGTCTTTAAAAGAAAAAAATATATCATCCTGCTCTTCATTAGTACCTGAAGCCAAATTAAGAATGATGCCTACTGGATAACATTACTGTATTTCTTCAAAGTCCACAGCAGTAGCGACTCGGGAGTTTTTCAAGTTTCCATGTACGGTTCCCAGTTTATACAATGGCGTCTGTGAGTTACAATAAAGATACCAACACCACTCTTGTTGGACACTGTATCTCACTAGGTGCTGGTAATAGCTGAGAAAATCCCCCAAACTAAACAATAATCCTTTGTTCCTAAAATAAAAATCGTGGGAATAAAAATGTTACTTTTCTTATCTCATGGTCTCAACAAAATTTTCCACCATATTAGTCTCAAAGCAAAGCCTGACTTAGAATAAAAGTCATTTCTAATTCAAGGTCAATTCAACTCTTCTAATTATATTTATGATGCTGCATTTTCAACTCTTGATTTTGACTGAATTAATAATAAATCAAGATCTTTCTAAGAAGAAACCAATATATAATCAGCAGAATAAAAACATCCCAAATAGTGGAAGAAAATAACTACAAATAATATATTCACTAAGTAACCAATGTCTAAAACCTATGAAGAATACCTACAGCCCAACAATAACAAAATAATCACACCAAAAATTATCAAGCCATGAATAGACACTTATCAGAGAGAGAGGGAGGGAGAGAGAGAGAGAGAGAGAGAGAGAGAGAGAGAGAGAGAGAGAGAATGAATCAACTAGCCAATAAGAAAAGAAAGATGTCCTGTATAACCAATCATTAGAGAATTATAAAATAAAACCACAATAAAATACTTTTCATGTCCATTAAGATTGTCTAATGGTTACTTTTCATCATCAACTAACATGCATTGACAACCACCTAAAAGAAGAGCAATACATAGCTGGGTATCCATGAGAAAACTTCTGGACAGTATATACTAAAGAGGGAAATGCCACTCTTGAGTGTGGTGGTCCAATCTTCAAAGGATAAAGGCTGTATGAAATACA
The DNA here is from genome assembly GCF_021556685.1 of Rattus norvegicus. Classification (NCBI taxonomy): domain Eukaryota; kingdom Metazoa; phylum Chordata; class Mammalia; order Rodentia; family Muridae; genus Rattus; species Rattus norvegicus. The sequence continues at coordinate 229,358,454 of NC_141534.1, read as the reverse complement.
AAATGAAAAAAGAGAAAAAAGTGACCATGTTCTCTTAAATTATTTTCTGTCTACAATATAAAAGCTTTTCCCACACATGCCTCACCATCCTGATTACTACTTTACAACTGACCCAGAAACAGAGCTAAATGACATCGGCTATGTAAAGAAATAGCAGAGGAAGAAAAAGTATACAAAGAAATACTTCTATAAAAATTTATGTACGCACAATCAGTATCCAAGTTTTAATCAATTTCCCAGTATTCAGATATAGTTTTTAGTTTCATAAGATGGGTCCAGATACTAACTAAGAGACCACTGAATAAACCAGAATGAGTTGGCATCAGTATGAAGCCTGGATGTTCGATTTCCTTTCTCCTATTGTCCATAGGAAGAGGCAATGGATCACAGAAATGATGATAGCTGGAGGAATGAATGGGTCAATAGATAGATATGTAGACTGACAGGTAGACAGAGAAACAAAACAACCAAAGAATCTAATTAAATTGTAATCTAGCTATTACTTGAACTTGAGGTATGAAACTATTTGACAAAATAAAAAGAGTAGAACAAGAAGAAGCAAAAGAAGAGGAGGAGGAGAAAGATGAAGAGAAAGGAAGAGGAGGGGAAGAGGAGGAAGAGGAGGAGAAAGAAGAGGAAGAGGAGAAGAGGAAAAGGAAGGAGGAGGAGGAAGGAGGAGGAAGCAAGTAGGTGCAATAAATGACACCCCCTCCGATCTAGCAGTATGATCAAAAGCAACACTGCCCTAGAAATTTTCAGACCTCAATGTAGTGCTTGGTCTCCCAAAACCTGACTGACAACTGCCTATCCTAGACAAAAATCTTTAGGATATTCTAGATCTCCCTCTCCTCACCACATCCTCACACACTAATTTCATTTCCTAAGGAAAGAGTTACTTAAATCGCATCTCCCGACTGTTCTCACAAATATCTCCCTAGTCTATCTTATCTATCGCATACAGTCCATGCCAGCCTTCTTACTCACGGCACCAACCTTCCAACCAAGTTTCTCACAATCAGTAAGCTTTACAGCTAGATTTTGAGTCAACACTTTTGCTTAGCACACAGATTTTTAGATTTGATTGACTTGCTTTGTACATGAAATTACCCCCATCTATAAATGGGGTTTACTAGTGACAGCGAAATCATCTGATCATTTGGAAGATGAAATGAGCTGCTACCTGTTCACATGACTCACAGATACACAGCAAGCATTGTGTGCGTGTGAACTATTATCCCAACTATCATTTTACTTTTATGATTTTATCATAAAATGCAAATATGTCCCTGCTATTCCTCTGGCTGTTAGTTTTTTAGAAAGGATCTCACTTTTGTAAATCAGGTTAGTTTGGAACTCCAGATAAAGGTCAAACCTCAATCCTCCTGCTTTAGCATCTTCCAAGTTCGAGAATTGCAAGTGTGCGTTCCCACCCTCATCTTCAAACGCAAAAGTCTAAAGTGGATTGGGAAGATAGTTGGTTGAGTTTCACAGCAGCTGTCATCATGTTAAGAGAACTCTTCTTGAGGTCAAGGCCATAGAAGCACCGGCCCTGAGTCTCCAGGATGGTTGGGAACCATCACTGTAAGCAAATGCTTTACGCTCTGATTTCTTTTCTAAGCTCACTTTGCTCTGTCCTCACATTTCATTTTATCTGATCCATCTCCTCTCTAAACAACCATCTATTGAGTTTCCAGGCTTAGAATCTACAAGAAGTTTTCCCATATTCCTTCTATGTGTGCTCAACTAAAACACCTAAAAGAGGTAGTTTCTAAAACATCATTCGTGTGACTGAAAAATGGCAGTTGGGGCAATTGAGAATCAAATAGGTCCTCCAGGAAAGACACATTAACAGCATTGTTAATGTCTGTTGAATCCCACAACAATTGATGCTGCCAGCCATATTTCAACAACTTCTCTACAAAAATTTAATTATCTGTCTTGGCTTATGCATTTCACGCAGTCCCTATCATCTGTCAGGGCTCTGATCTTACACACTAGTCTTGTTGGAATCGTCCTTTCTAAACTTTCCTTTAAATACCATGTATCTTTCACCTTAAACTAAGCAAGCTGCGCTAATAACTTCCTTCACCCTTCCTTTGCACTACCAATGACTTGGTCTCTTTTGCATATTCTCTGATTACAACAAGCAACCCTAGAGTTTGCTTGTTATACTGCATTGTGTGACAAAAACTGACTAAATATAGAATTCTTCTTAACATATCCATTCTTCGTGACCTTCAACTATGAAGAAAATATCCTCCAGTTTAGGAAGTGGCTAGTAATTCTCACATGACATTTACATGTGCAAACTTATTGAGTTGATCATTCAACATACACTAGGATTTATTTCCAAGAATTGTTTCTAAATCTAGTGCTAATAGGTGAAAAAACTGACTCAGAAGCTTACACAACTTTGTCAGCCATCCCACTAGTAAGTGGTAAGCACTCAAATCAGATCTACCTCAATGAAAACACATGCACCTCTTCAACTCTCACACTCTATCTGAACACTCATGCTGTTGTTGCACATGAAAGCGGTAGTCACCATATTGATAATAACTTAGTCCTAAGACTGATGTTCTATTCAGATCACTTCTGTTTGTGATGGATAGTTGGTAGAGAGTAGTTCAAACTCTTCACATAAGTCAAGAAACAATTAAAGCATTATAACTATACATATTATATAATTTGGCACTTCATTTAAATTTCAAGGAAGTTGCCCTAGTAGACCATAGAAGAGCATTTACATGTGGCAACACAGAGGTCCAGAGTCTTGAAAATAAAGTTTTTCTTCTGCACTTCTCCCGTAACATATCTACTAATGGACATTTCTGTTTCTTCACACACATCTCAAATTGGACAGAGACCAAACAACCATCATTTTACAATTATAAAGAAAAACATGTTTGAAAACTATGACATAAAATGCCTCAAACAACAATTTAGTGAGACTGTGGTTGACGGATACCAATTTGGAGTAATTTACTCTGAGTTTTTAGTCTCTTTGGCATCCAAACAAAACCTTCTGTCTTGATGTTTCGTTACATTTTTTTATATTTTCATTCAGATTTTTATAGATACAGAGCTTTCTAATACAGAAAATATCTAAGAAAAACAGAAATGAAGATGTTCCTTGTTTGAATAGCAGGCTACTGTGTATCCTGACAGGCCACAAAGCAGTTATGCACCAAAATACCAGCTATATGATTCCTCCAAATGGCCCTATGAAAAGAGGCCTAATTTGAATAGCCAATTTTGCAATGACCTTGCTTCGCCCTAACCTATTTTTATTAATTTTATCTTACTATACAGAGTAATTGGTTTCATCATGGCATCTTCACACACATATGTCATTATATTTTGTTTCTATTCCTCCCCATCCAGCAGTGCCTTTTCTGGTACAAACTGCCCTCGCCTCCAATATGTCTTCTTTCTTGCCCTAAAAATCAGTCTCTCTTGTTGCTTCCTTATAACATGCATTCCCATCACCCACTGCATGCCCACCATCCCTTAAGATTCCCTCCCCCTCTTATCATGGTTCTTTTTCTACTTTCCTGGCCTCCACACACTTATATAAATTTAAAGATACTAGTATTGCTCTGATAATAGGATATAATATTCAGCTAATCCCTATAAACTTCTTGTAATACTCACAGATAAGCACATCTCTCACACCTCATCAGAGATGTTTCTTTTTATACTAGATAGTAATATTAACACAGGGACACATGATTGTCCAAGATGCAGAGAGAAGTGACGGTGGCATGCTCAATTCTGATTGCACATCAACTGGCCTCCACATCTTCTAAAAACTCAGGTATCATTGGGGGAGATGAGGTAGAAAGACTATAAGGCCCAAAGGTAGTTTACCATTACAGTGAAGCAGTGTTATCAGGGCACAATAATGAGTTGCCAAGCTCATGCTAGACGAAATCTCAGCATTGAGGGGGCAAATGGGCATGAATTCCCATCCCAAGACACGAAACTATTAGTAATTGAGAGACAGTAGGAAAAGGAAAATAAGGTTGTTCTAAGGATGTAGTCCCTGATAGGACTAACATTCTCCAATGCAAACCTTTAAATTAGGACTGCTTTGGGGGTCAAACAACCCTTCAATGGGCTTGCTTCAAACTATTAAAAACATCAATATTTTCATTATGATTCATAACATTAGAAAATTACAGTTGCAATGTAGCAACAAAACAATTTTATGAAAGGGGATCACCACAACATAAGGAACTGTATTAATGGGTCATAACATTAACAAGATTGAGAACCACTGACCATATACATAACATTATATAGTTAGAACTAATGAGATATGATGGGATTAAAAACTAAGAGTACAAATATGGCGGAGTATGGACTATGTTGAGAATCTTAGAGTAGATAGCAGATGGGCATAAAAATGTTCAAAATATAACATAAAAAGTTATTGAAGAAGTAATATAATAGTTTTAAATAGAATAATTAAAATTTAGATTTTGCAAGTTAGAGAAAATGCAGGATTTTCTTTGTCTTTCTGAGATTCATTCTCTTTTGATGTACTAAAACACAGATGAAGTTCAAGAGATCTATATAGTTAATAGTGACTAAATTTATAAATATTAAGATATCAGAAATTAAAGTATGAGAAATTGAAATTTGAGACAAAAATATGAAAAAAGCTTAGCAATGAAATTATGAATTAGACTGGAGGTTGAAAGCATCTTAAATTTATGGAAGCTAGAGAAAATCCAGGACGTAGGAGCATAACAAAAATAAGAGGATATTTATATAGAAATTGTTAACCATTATCAAGAACACTAAATTTCTAATGTTTTAATTAAAGAGTTCATTTCTCCATCAGAGGTCAGTATATGATGGGTCATGGTCTCCACGCCCAACGTCCCACAAAGTATCTCTGAAAGACAGGGTTAATAGATGCTCTCTGTTAGCATTCTGACTGTGAAGTAACAGAATCATTTCTACTCATGGTCTGTGGTGAGTCACAGAAATGGGGCCCTACTTACTTCCAAAATGTGTAGGAAACATGTTTACAGTGAGTAACCATACCCCAGTGACAAAGTTACCTTGTGGTAAGGAGAGAAAGACAGAAAATTTATTGAACAATTTGCTATTTTCCTTCAGAAAATACAAAAAAAAACTACATTGTGTGTGTCACTGTGTGCGATGGAAAGCACTATGAAGTCTTTCCTGTTGTTTCTATTAACTTATAAGTGGCTGTTTTAAATTAAAAAAATTAATGGCATGTATAAATACTTACAATTGTAGGGCAAATTCAGGGACCATTTTAAATATAGTCCGTAATAGACTGGTTATTTTGCTTCTGTTCTTTTCAAGCATATTTCAAAGCTGTTTTTCCCCACTTATGATGGTTTAAAATGTTCACATCCACTGGTGTCAGAAAGGTTCATATAGCAACACTGTGCAAGACTGGTACTAATCGCCTTGGCTACTTATCCTCAGCCTTAGTAAACACTTGACTTGGAGAAGCAGACATTGATTTATGGACACCTTTCAAGTAGTCAGGCAGCCCTTCCTGCAACAACATTTAAGATTGGATAGAATAAAATGGCACTTGACCAGGCATAAGACTGAAAGAAAACATATTTGAGATTTAGACAACATTATGAATCTTAGAAGCACATATCATTCACAGTGTACCCTACCAGACACTGTATTGGGATTATCCTGTAATAACCCCATGTCATTCATTCAAATACTACTTAGGGGATATATCTTGTGATTTTTATTTTACTTTATACTTTTTATTTGAGGATTTCAAATATGACTAAACTCTGCCCACACTCTAGTCCTCCAGTCCTCCTGTGTCCCAAAACCCACATAAACATTTATTATATATTACTTTATTTATTTACCTATTTACTTATTTATTTTTCTTACTCCAGGTCTTATTCCCCTCCCGGGCCACCCCTGAAAGTTCCACATCCCATACTTTCTCCCTGCCAACCCCTGCACTCCCACCCTGTCTCCACAAGGATGTCCCCAGCCCACCAGACCTCTAAATTTCCTGGGGCCTCCAGTCTTTTGAGGGTTAGGTGTATCTTCTCTGACTGAACCCAGACCTGGGAGTTCTCTGCTGTATATATGTTAGACACCTCATCTCAGCTGCCATATGCTGCCTGGTTGGTTATGCTGTGTCTAAGAGATCTCAGGAGTCCAAGTTAATTGAGACTGCTCATCTCCCTACAGGGTTTCCATCCTCCTTAGCTTCCTCCAGCTTTTCCCTAATTCAAACAGAGGGGCCAGCAGCTTCTGTTAATTGGTTGGGTGCACATGTCTGCATCTGACTCTTTCAGCTCCTTGTTGGGTCTTTTGGAGAGAAGTCATGGTAGGTTTCTTTTTGTGAATGCCCCATAGCTTCAGTAATGGTGTCAGGTCTTGGGGTCTCCCCTTGAGCTGGAACCCACTTTGGGTCTGTTACTGGACTTTCTTTACCTCAGGGTCTTCTCCATTTCCATCCTTGCATTTCTGTCAGACAGAAAAATTGTGGGTTAGAGCTTTGACTGTGGTTTGGCAACCCCATCCCTCACTTGATGCCCTGTCTTTCTGCTGGAGGTAGAGTCAATAAGTACCCTCTCCCCACTGTAGGGCCTTTCATCTCAAGAAAAAAAATCAAAGAATATCTCAGAAAATGGAACGATCTCTATGCTCATGAATTGGCAGAATTAACATAGCAAAAATGGCCATCCTACCAAAGGCAAGCTACAGATTCGATGTAATCCCCATCAAATGCCAAGACAATTCTTCAAAGACATGGAAAGAGCAATTCTCAAATGCATCTGGAAAGACAAAAGACCCAGAAGAGCAAAAACAATTCTTAACAATAAAAGAACAGCTGGGGGAATCACCATCCCTGACATCAAGCTCTATCACAGAACAATAGTAATAAAAACTGCATGACATTGGAACAGAGGACAGGTTAATCAATGGAATAGAATTAAAGACTCAAAAATAAAACCACACACTCACTCACATTTGATCTTTGATAAAGAAGCCAAAAATATACAATGGGCAAAAAACATCTTCATTAAATGGTGCTGGTCTAACTGGATGTCTGTATGTAGAAAAATGAAAATAGACCCACATTTGTCACCATGCACAAAGCTCAAGTCCAAGTGGATCAAGGACCTCAACATAAAACCAGATACACTGAATCTAATAGAAGAGAAAGTGGGAATGAACCTTGAACTCATTGGCACAGGGGGAAATTTCCTAAACAGAACTCCAATGGCTCAGGCTCTAAGATCAAGAATTGATAAATGGGACCTCATAAAACTGGAAAGCTTCTGTAAGGCAAAGGACATAGTAAATTATACAAATTAGCATCCAACAGATTAGGAAAACAATCTTCACTAACCCAGCATCTGATAGAGGGCTAATACCCAAAATATACAAAGAACTCCAGAAGCTTACCACCAAAAAAGCAAACAACCCAATCAAAAAATGGTATAGAACTAAACAGAGAATTCACAACAGAGGAATCTCGAATGGCTGAGAAGCACCTAAAGAAATGTTCAAAGTCCTTAGTGATCAGAGAAATGCAAATCAAAACAACCCTGAGATTCCACCTCATACCAGTCAGAGTTGCTAAAATCAAAAACTCATGTGACAACCCATGTTGGTGAGGATGTGGAGAAAGAGGAACACTCCTCCATTGTTGGTGGGATTGCAAACTGGTACAACCACTCTGGAAATCAATTTGCAGGTTCCTCAGAAAATTAGAAATAGACCAACCTAAAGATCCAAAAATACCACTCTTGCAAATATACCCCAAAGATGCCCCACCATGATACAGGGGTACATGTTCCCCTTATTTGTGATAGCCAGAAGCTGGAACTACCCAGCTGTCCCATGACGGAAGAATGGATAAAGAAAATGTAGTTCATTTACACACTGGAATACTACTCAGCTATTAAGAATGAGGACATCCTGAGTTTTGCAGAAAAATGGATGGAACTAGAAAATGAGTGAAGTAACCAAAAGGATGCATGCTGTGTTCTCACTTAAAAGTGGATATTAGCAAAAAAGGCATGGGGGGGAAAGTGAGGATACCTAAGTTCCACTTGGGAGGGAGAAGAAAGCAACCACAAGTGGGGAGGGAAGGGAGGGACAGAGGTGGAAAAGGAAATGGGGGGAGGAACATGCTCTGGTATTGGTGGGGGGAAAGGACTGAAGCCCTGAGGGCCAGCAGAAAGAATGGAAACAAGCAACCTTGGGAGGACGGAGGTTGGGAAGATCCTCTAGAATGTACCAGAGACCTGGGAAGTGAGAGACTCTCAGGCCTCAAAGGAGGGGACCCTAGATTCATTCCTTTCTTAAACTTAACCATTTTGACTGGAATAGGATGATTTTCCAAAGTAGTTTTAATTTACATTTCTCTGATTGGTAAAGATGTTGAATCACTTTTAGATATTTTCTAATAATTTTTTAATCCTTCTCTTGAGAGTTCTTTGTTCAAATCAATAGGTAATATATTATTAGATTGTTTTCTCGATTATTTGGCTTTTTGAGATTCTTTGTATATTCTGGATATTAATATTCTATAGGGTATAACACTGAAAAATAGAGTATAATATTCTAGAGATCTTCTCTTCCCTGAATTGATTATTTCTTCTACTGCACAGAAACTTTGTAGTTTTATAAAGTTCCATTTTGTTGGACTAATTCCTAAACAAATTGTGTCATCTTTGGAAAGTCACTTCCTATTCCTACATGTTGAGGAGGTGCCTCTGACACACATTAAAAGCAGGACTCTTCCCACACTTAAGAATCATGGAACATAACCAAAGAGGGAACTAGAGGAACATGGAGATTCTTATGAGATTTTGTCTCTTAGTAATGTCAGAAGCTACATCTATAAAACCTCACCAATATTACTACCAAAGTGTGAGCTGTACAAGGAGACATACTAATATGAGCACGGGATGGCCCACAAGGCCTCAACTCTATACAAAAATCTATAGGAAACCAAAGAATTCTGAGAATGGAATAGTCTTTGCTAGATCACAACAGCTGGTTATCCTATAACAAATATAGGTCTGAAAACACACATACAAGTAACATTACAGAGACTGAATAGGTTATATTTTGTATCTTGGAATATATGTGTGTTAGTGTGTTTGTGTGTGTATATATGTATGTATGTATGTATGTATGTATGTATGTATGTATGTACATGTATGCATGTAACAATAATTAATGGGAAAAGAGGCCATGAATTTGTGAAGGATCATGGTGGGATACATGGGATGGTTTGTAGTTATGAAAGAGAAGGAGGAAATGATACAATTTTCATCTTGAAAAAATGAAAGAAATATTTTTAAAAGAAGCAGTCCCGAGAAAAAAGCTTACGACTCTGAATGTTCATATTAAAAAGTAAGAATAAGCAGATTGATGATATAGTGCAAGGGTTTGGAAAAAACATGAACAAGCCAAACCCAAATCCAGTTGACCAAAACAATAAAAAACATGGCATAAATTAATAAAAGCAAAATAAGACCAAGAATTTAAGAGTTGATTGTTTCAAAAATTGAAAAAGATCATGAGACTCTTAGAAAACTATTCAAAAGGAAGAAAAGAGCTATGATATTTGAAACGAAGAGACATCCATTACAACAGGACCAAAGAAACTCCAAAGCTTATAAAGGAATGAATTTTAAGACCAATTCTGTATTAAACCGGGAAAACTGAATGAAATGGGAGAAATTCAACAACCATTAAAATCACTATAAATAAATCAAAATAAGAAAAACATTTTAACTATAAATAATGATATTGAAACAATGTAAATTCTCCAATTGAAAAAGCCCAGATCCAGGTAGATTCATAGTAGGTTCTATGAGATGTTCTTAGAACTACAAGCACTATTTCTCAAATTACTCTAAACCTAGAAATGGAAGAAATGTCTCCAAACATCACACATGTATCCAGTATTCCAGTATTGCTTAAATACCAAAGCCAAGCTAAAGTCTCAATGAACAGACAGAACACACACACACACACACACACACACACACACACACACACACACACAGAGAGAGAGAGAGAGAGAGAGAGAGAGAGAGAGAGAGAACCATATGGAGGAGGAGAACAAGAAGAGGAAGAGGAAGAGGAAGAGGAAGAGGAAGAAGAAGAAGAAGAAGAAGAAGAAGAAGAAGAAGAAGAAGAAGAAGAAGAAGAAGAAGAAGAAGAAGAAGAAGAAGAACAAGAAGAACAAGAACAAGAACAAGAACAAGAACAAGAACAAGAACAAGAACAAGAAGAACAAGAACAAGAAGAACAAGAACAAGAAGAACAAGAACAAGAACAAGAAGAACAAGAACAAGAACAAGAACAAGAACAAGAACAAGAACAAGAACAAGAACAAGAAGAACAAGAACAAGAAGAACAAGAACAAGAAGAACAAGAACAAGAAGAACAAGAACAAGAAGAACAAGAAGAACAAGAACAAGAAGAACAAGAACAAGAAGAACAAGAACAAGAACAAAAAGAAGAAGAAGAACAAGAAGAACAAGAACAAGAACAAAAAGAAGAAGAAGAAGAACAAGAAGAACAAGAACAAGAACAAGAAGAACAAGAACAAGAACAAGAAGAAGGCCCAATTTGTGTTGCTCATATGCTCACTGGAGCATGGTTAAATGACCAGTAGGCAGCCTTTTTAAATAACAAAAATAAAACAACAACAACAAAAAAAGAAACCTGAGTTCTTCCCCACCCATACTTCTACCATAAGTCATCAATTTTAGACAGCTATACTTCAGTTTCCTTATTATTTTTAAGGAACTGGAAAATATCATCCTGAGTGAGGTAACCCAATCACAGAAAAACACACATGGTATGCACTCATTGATAAGTGGCTATTAGCCCAAATGCTTGAATTACCCTAGATGCACAGAACACATGAAACTCAAGAAGGATGACCAAAATGCGAATGCTTCACTCCTTCTTTAAAAGGGGAACAAGAATACCCTTGGGAGGGAATAGGGGGGCAAAATTTAAAACAGAGGCAGAAGGGACACCCATTCAGAGCCTGCCCCACATGTGGCCCATACATATACAGCCACCAAACTAGATAAGATGGATGAAGCAAAGAAGTGCAGGCTGACAGGAACCAGATATAGATCTCTCCTGAGAGACACAACCAGAATACAGCAAATACATAGGTGAAGGCCATCATTAAACCACTGAACTGAGAACGGGACCCCCGTTGAAGGAATTTTAGAAAGGACTGAAGGAGTTTGAAGGGGCTTGAGACCCCATATGAACAACAATGCCAACCAAGCAGAGCTTCCAGGGACTAAGCCACTACCCAAAGACTATACATGGACTGACCCTGGGCTCCAACCCCATAGACTAGTAAGAGCATCAGTGGAAGGGGAAGCCCTTGGTCCTGCCAAGACTGAACCCCCAGTGAACGTGATTGTTGGGAGGAGGGCGGTAATGGAGGAAGGATGGGGAGGGGAACACCCATATAGAAGGAGAGGGGGAGGGGTTAGGGGGATGTTGTTCCAGAAACCGGGAAAGGGAATAACAATCGAAATGTAACTAAGAAATACCCAAGTTAATAAAGATGTGAAAAAAAAAACGAGTTCCCTTTGATGGCTTTCTCTTTCGACTCTTATCTTTGATACAGGGATAAGGGAGTGGAGGTTGTCACATAGGCCTTCTACTATATTGAGTTTCTAGAAGATTAATTACAGTTATCTATAAACTGGTAACGGTTTTTATAAGCTACGCACATATATAAAAGAGTTAACATAGACGCACTCCATAATGGAATGACAATGTCCGTACCAGATAAAACAGGCTAACACCTAAAAAGCCTAGTACTTGTAAAGAGTTACCTTTGTTGGAGTTTGTTGACCAGTGATGTTCCACATACCTCCAAATATTATAGCCTACTGCAAATATTATCAGTTACTTTCCAGAACATGATGATATGACCCAGGTACTGATGATACCACAGAGTTGACATACAAGATGGAGATATCAAGCTGGTACTGACCTAGAAGCTTCATTCCTACTGGCTAGCTTTCATGGTATGAAAATATGTTTTGCATTCTATCAGAGGAGAAAAGCAACCATCAATCTTACCTAGGTTTGAAAGTATAAGCTGCAAGATGCACTAGTGACTAACCCAACCACAAATGCCTACTACTACAACAGTGGCACAAACATCATGGGAGTGACCAAGCACCATCTGACTGGGATTTTATGTCTTGCTCTATAAGTTGAAACAAATGCCTGCCATTCTTTGCAGGGCCCCTGTGGCTAGGCAGGCAGGTTATAGACCTTTAAGAAGAACCTAATACTATGGTTTTTTGCTAAATTGATATGCTAATGTACATGTGTATTGTATACTATTCTATATATTATAATATATAAGGCATATATTACATAGTATATATGGACACTCTTAATAACTTAAAATTACATCAAAAATTGATGCATTTCTCAAGCCTCATCAGATTTTATATACAGTTGATGTCAATTATCAGGAGGCAAAGGCAGGTAAATCTCTTGGAGTTCAAGGCAAACCTGGTCTAGAAAGTGAGATTTTATAATTTTACAGCAACACAGTACATCCAGAGCTACATAGAGAAACCCTGTCTTGAGAAAAAAAAAAGAACAAAAACAACAACAAAAAACACAAATAAAACAAACCAAAGAAAACAATGAGTCAAGATGCAGGGAATATAAGATATGATGCAATGTTAGTCCCTAATCAGATGTGGAAATGACACCTGATTCCCCCAACTTCAGCCATCATTGAGAGAAAAGACATGGAGAGAGTAAGTCTCAGAGGTGGTGGATGACTACAGGAAAACCGTGTCTCCTGGACCCAGGACAGCAACTACACATACGAACTCACATTAGTTTTTCACAATATTGAGAGGCAATGAGGGTAAGCTTTCCCACTCCTGGGGAAAGAGCTATCAGCATCGGATAACTGTTAGAAGAGAAGTATTAAGGTATCTTAAAGATATATCTTCTGCTAAGACAATCATGCTACACTGGAAAGCCATACATAGAGTATATGGGGAGCACAAATTGGATTGTATGGGTATCCTTTAAAAAAGAACCAAATTTCTGTGAGTAGGCCAGGAAAGACCTAGGCAGAGTTAAGAGAAGGGTAAATATCATGCAAACACCTTGAGTAAAATACTTGAGGAGCTCATAAAATATTTTTAAAAGAAAAAAATTTAAGTAATAGAAAGAAGTCAAATTATTCTTATTTGTAGATGATATGATATCATACACGAGAGAGACTTAAGATTCTACTAAAAGAAAAGTGTAGAAACAATTAGCACTTTCACCAAAGTGGAGGAATATAAAATTAACTTACAAAAATTCATAAACTTTCTGTACACCAATGACATTTATATTGAGAATGAGCTTACAAAATCAGGTCCTTCACATTAAAATAAAAAAATAAAAAGAAACCTAAGAATAAACCTAACCAAAGAAACAAGTCCTCTAAAATGAAAAGCTTGTATCTCTTAAGAAAGAAGGAAAGACATTGAAGAATTTACTAAAAGAAACCTCCCATGTTCAAGGACCAATAAATTTCATATTGTGATAATGATAATCTACCGAAATTAATGTACAAACTTGGTGCAATCCCAATCAAATTATCCATGATATTCTTTAGAAAAAACTCTTAAAAGCATCTGAGAATTTTTATGGAAGTCTAAAAGACTCCAGATAGTCACAGCCATCCTGAACAAAATGAGTAAGTCCAAAAGGCAATTGCTATACCTGATTTCAAATTATATTACATGACATTGTTAAAAACTCCAAAACAAAACCAAAATACCAAAAAACAAAGCAAAAACCCAGCTGTGTCCTAACACAAAAATCAGGAGAAGGAGGAGGAGGGAGGTCAATGATGAAGAAAGTGGGAGGAGGGTAAGGGGGAGTAGCTGAGTACAAGTGATCTGATACAGGATTTGGGAAACAGGGAGGGCTTTTAGAGGGTGAGGGAGTAAGGAAAAATGTATGGTAGATCAATGGAACAGAGAAGCCAGTCTTAGATGCTTGTAATTATACTCACTTGATGTTTAACAAAGACACCAAAGCCACTCACTGTAAGAAAGACAGAGTTTTTTACAAATGATGTTGAGAAAACCAGATGTCCCCATGTACACATGAGATCAGATCCATATGTACCACGCTGAAGAAAAAAACCAACTCCAAATGAGGTCAAGACCTCACTGTGAAACCCGGAGTGCTGAAACTGCTGGATGATTTCCATCTCAGACAAACATTAGACGGAAAAAAAATAACAAGATTCACTTCATACTTTGAAGTGTAGATTCTGATTTCCAAACGAGTAGTGCTTTTCAATCATCACTGAGCATTTATATTAGTATTTTGTTGCCAACTTCTTGCTGTTTTGTTTATTTTTATACTTGTTACACTTGGTACTCCAAAGTAATAAGTTCTGTCTTCATTGTGAAAGATTACACAGTGAAAGATAAAACTCAGAATGGATACATGCAAAGGAAAAGTGGGCACACACTTCTGGGAAGAAAGGTCAAAGGCTGAAGATTATTTTATTACTTGCTCTGGATAGCTTGAAACGCTTTATGGTTAAGGGAAGGGCAATTAGTGTGGAAGTAGAAAAGACGGTTAAAATCTTCCTATGAAGGCTAATACAGGAATCTAAAAGATCTACAGCATTAAACTAGCTTTCTGACCCTTTCCTGAGAACAGGCTCGATCAATGTGGAAAAGACAGGACAAAAGAATTACTTAGCCTCTGGAACACAGAGAATATACCAAACCTGCCTCCTAATTTTGCTCAGGGTTATCTTTGAGCATAGGTTCAGCAAGATTAAAAGTTAGGTCACAAATATTAACAACACAGACATATAGAGATATGCACATGGTGTCTAAGAACAAATGGGGAGTTTAGGTAAGAAATATATGGTACAAAATAGCAGAGCTGCAACTTCGTATTGAATGTAAGCCCACAAACCACGTAACCTGACCACGAAGTAAAGCTAGCTACAGACTGAGTGGTAGGGAAAGTAAAGAGAGTATGTTAAATGGATACCTCCCAGCTCTCTCGCTACAGAAAAAGATAACCCAAGTAAACTTTAAGTTCATTCCCCTACTCCACAAATAGTCACCATGTTCTGAGGTGTTTCAGGCACTTCATTGATGGAGACGGCAAAGGCTTTTCTTTTCTTCCTTGGCCAAGGTTGGCACTGCTAATCAAAGAAGAAAATCTTTCCCCTGGTATTAAATGTAGCCTCCAGTTGCTTCAGTTGTGTATTCCAGTCAGTCACTGAAAATCCATACAGTTGATGGTGAAATGAAAGGCGTGCTCTTCCCTGGGATAAAGGAAACAAAAACAATAGAGTCACTGTTTTATCCCAAACAACCACAGATGTGGGTATTAGGAGGAGATCTCCAGGGCTCTGGGAACTGCCGGTTGATGACTATATATTAGAAGACACTTCCTCGACTATGTTCATAGAAGCTTTATTTGTAATAGCCAGAAACTGGAAACAATCTAGATGTTCCTGAACTGGAGGGTAGATAAAGAAAATATGATACATCTATGCTATTATAAACAAAGACATCATGAATTTTGCAGGCAAATGGATGGAATGCCATCACAAGTCAGGTAACCCAGTCCCCAAAGGATATGTATGGTATGTACTCACCTATAAGTGGATAGTAGGTATAAAATACAGGTACCATGCTATACTCCAGAGACCCAAAGAAGCTAATCAAGGAGGAAGGCCCGAGCAAGGAAGCTTCAATCTCCCTTATAAGGTGGAATAAAATAATCATAAGAGACAGAAGAGGGAAGGAGGGGACATCTCCAGGAGAAGACAGAGACTTGTGATAAGGGAGGTCCCCAAGAGTCAATGGGGTTGACCTTAGCTGTGATTCACAACACTGTGGATATGGAACATGAAGAGACCACCTCCTGTAGGCAGGCAGGAACCCCAGTGGAGTGACAGAGGCACCAACCCACACACAAAACTTGCAGCCCCAAATTTATCCTGTCTACAAGAAATGCAGGCATGGGGGATGGAGCAGAGACTGAGAGAACAACTAACCAATAGCCAGCCCAACTTGAGATCTATCCTATTGGCAAGCACCAATCCCTAACACTCTTGACAGTCCGTTATGCTTGCAAACTCGATCATATTATCCTCTGATAGGCTGCAACCAGCAGATGACTCAAACAGATATAGACACCCATATCCAAACACTGAATGGAGCTCGGGGACTCTTATGGAAGAATGGGATGAAGGATTATAGGCCCTGAAGGGGATAGGAACTCCACAGGAAGACCAACAGAGTCAACTAACATGGACCCTTGGGGCTCCCAGAGACTGAACCACCAACCAAAGAACACACATGGGCTGGACCTAGGCTTCCCCACACATATGTAGTAGATATGCAGCTTGGTCTTCATGTGGGTCCTGAAAAACTGGAATGGAGGCTAACCAAAGTTGTTACCTGTATGTGCCATATGTTCTTCTAGCTAGGATGCCTGGTCTGGCCTCAGTGGGAGAGGAAGCGCCTAGCCTTGCCGAGACGTGAAGTGCAGAGTGGAAGGGGGCTACTCAGGGGCCCCCTACCTGTTCACAGAAGAAGGAGGAAAGAGAGAGAGAGAGAGAGACCGGGAAGGGGACAGTGAGAGGGATGCAAAATGAATAATTTAGAAAAATTAAATGAAAGAAGTGAGTACTCTAATGTACTTTAAAGACAGAGAAAGGAAAGGATGCAAAATGACATCAAGACTAGAAACAATCATTGTAACTGTGAACTCACAAGCACTGTACCAAGTTGACACGAGATAAACTGGGTAAACTATCTGTTGTGGGAGGGGAAGGGGCTCAGAGAGCCCTGCCCGCTATTGCTGACCTATTGCCTATGAGTAAGTTCTGAGAGAAAGAGTATCATTTCCTTCAATTATGTAACTATTGCTAAGCCCATGTGGTTCTAAAGCATAGATACAAACCCATAGTCACACAGATGTCCCGTTTAAACCCAGTGAGTTGGAAAGAGAACAAAGAGAGATACACAGAGAGAAAAATAGGGACAGGCAGATATTTTTAGTGATAAGTTAAGTAGGGACAATAGAGAGGAGAATATAGGATGAGAGTGGTCAATATGCAACATTTAGACATGTGAAATCAAAGAACAAAATAAATAATTTTAAAAGAACAAATATTTTGTGGTTGAAACTATTCATCTGTACGTGCACAAAATTTTATATTTTAATGTGTCCTAGTATGTATTTCTTTGGCTCAATCCTAGTTGGAGTTTATTGAATTTATTGATTATATAAGTCATATATACCAGATGCTGTTAACCATTACTTCTGTACATATTCTTATATTTTTGGTTGTGAGCCTAGCCTTGAACGGCTGAGCCATCTCTCCAGCCCATATTTTTAACGTCGTTTTCTCTATATTATCCTTCTGGATGCTTTTAACTTGTAAGTTCAGTGGCTTAAGTATGCCCCTCATGATCTTCTTGTTTTGTTTACCTTTAATTCTTTCTATTTGTCTGAGAGAATCATATTATTATCAAGTCCACTAATTCTTTCTTTGCCTTCTCTAATATGCTAGTTTTCTCCTCTAGTGTTCAATTGCTGTACCTTTAAACTCCAGAATCTCATCACTCCTCTTCCTAATTTGTATCTCTTTAATATTTTCATTTTGTTCATAAATCATATTCCTGGTCTTACTTTGCTTCTTTGTCTATGATTTTTCTTTAACTTGCTGAACATAACACAGACACTTTTCAAAGTCTTTACTAGTAAGTCTTGTATCTAGACATCTTAAAAGTTAGTGTCTTTCAATATACTTTCTTCCTTTGAACAGGCCACCCTTTCGTCTTGCTTTAGATGGCTTGTGACTTTTTCTTATTGGGCTTTGAAATGCTGCAACGTAGCCCCTCTTGAAATCAGATTTTTTTTCATTTTCTTTGACCTTTCTTTCCTTCTTTTTCTTCTTTCTTTCATTTATTCCTTCTTTCCTGGTGCCTGCATTTCTAGCTAGCTTTCTGTCCGTGTTGGAGGGTAGTGACCTCTTCAAGCTACTTTTACAAACCTATCTTCTTTCGTGTGCATTTACTGAAATCTCTGCTTATATTAGATCCACTTGTGTTCTTGACTCAGGTTAGCTTGAAAAGTCAAGAGCAGTAGAAGTTAAATAACAACATTCTATTTCAGTCTTTACATATGGGCTGTGTGCCACAGTATTCCTTCACTTCTTAGCCTTATACTGAGCTTAAGAATTAGCCTGAGGTGAAAGCTCTGGGGCTTCTCTGCTCTTTTATGAGCATATGCCTTGCTCGAGGCATATGCACATCTTTATTAATTCACACATATTTAGACTAAATGTTCTAAAGTAATCCCTCCACTTGTCTGTTTCCAGACATCAGATGTTTTCTTTCATGTTTCAGTCATCGTCTTTTGCCTGAAATGTTTACAATTGTTGGTCCACTTTACAGAACTTCTCGATAGGACTAACAAACAAAGCTCAAGCTGTGAATTAGGTAGAAATAGAAACCAGTACCATCACACAATCTTTCAGACAGTGCCCTGACCAAAATAAACATACGACACTCTGCCAACTCAGGGAGCAGAGCCCCTGAGTGGAAATGCTAGTTCCATTGTCAAGGCTGCAAACACACCTGGGAAGGGGTGAGGGCGTGGTAAGCAAAAGCAGCACAGTAGCCTCCTCCTAATGAGAATTTTCCCTTTGCTTGATTCAACTTGGCTTTGGTACTCAGTGTCCTTTCCAGTTGCTTTGGTAAAATACTCTTGACAGAAGAAACCTAAGAAAGGATTTATTTCAATTTACAGTTTCATAGAGTTACAATCTATCACGGCAGCAAAAACATGGCGGCAGGCATGAAAGGCACGGTGACAGGAACAAAAGGTTGGCTGGCCACACTGAATCCACTCACAAAGCAGAGAATGAGCAGGAAGTGTGTCTAGCTGATAAACCCTCAAAGCAATCCCTCATTGACTGACTTACTCCAAGGAGGCTATTCCCCCTAAAAGTCACAAAAAAAAAAAAAAACATTGCAAAGAGTTCCATAACCTGGGGACTGGGTATTCAAAGACATGAGGCTATGAAGGAGCATTCAATTAAAATCACAACATTCTGCTCTTGATATTCATTGGCTCATGGCTACTTCTTGAAGCAAAATGCATTCTGCCTAAATTTAAAAATCCCTATATTCTTATTCTTTAAGAATCCCAACATAATTCGAAAGCCCAAAACCTCTTCTGAGACTCAAGACAATATTTTAACTGTAAACTTTGTAAAATAAAAATAAATAAATAAATAAATAAATAAATAAATAAATAAATAAACAAACAATACGTATTTTCAGTATAACATGATGAAGAGTATATACTCCAATTCCAAATTGGAAGAACTTTACATAGGAAGGAGTATTAAGACCAAAATAATCTTGGCCTTGAATGAAATATGAGAGTCTTATTCCTATCTCTCCTGATCTGCAGCCCACAACATACATGGCCTATATCCTAAGCTGGTTCCACTACTGATGGCTTCCGTCAGCATATGTCCCATGGGCCTGCCACCTCCAGTAGCCTGTGGAGCCGTCCCACTGCAACCTATGTACCAGTGTAGATTCACACAATGAACTCTTGGAGCCTCCTTGAAGAGACTCCAAACCTGTAACATATCCAGTTCTTACTGTTCTCTGAATCTATGAAATAGGACTCTATGACTCCATCTGTCTTGCACTTTCCATGCCTGCAAAATGAGTACCATGCATTTAATGTTTCCAAGCTCTGCTGCCTTCTTAAGCTATAATCTGGCTGTACATATTCAGCTTCTGTGTGATGACCCCAAGGAAATACTGCTCTAGACACTTGCTCTCATTTGGGAGGATGTCCTTAAGTTTAAGCTTTCTTCCTTCAAATGTATTTTGTTCTTCTCAATTTGGAGCCTCTAGTGCATGGAGTCTTGCCTATAGTGCATCTTTCGCACTGTCATGATTCAGTAGGTTTCTCTTCAGTGGTGCTAATCGCCTTCACAATTATGGCTAAGTTTTGTCAGCATCAAACTGAGCCCTTGTCTGTATTCATATTTCCATTGCCTAGCAGTACATTTTATTTCAATCCAACTTTACCTGAATTCTCAGTCATCAGCAGAATAAAACCAATTTTTTTTTCTTTTGGTCAAAATAGCACATGAATGATTCTTTCCCGAGTTCCTCATAGAATCTTTATTTCCTTCTGGAGTCACATTAGATACGCCTTGAATATTCACATTTCTCTCATTATTGTCTTCTACCCTCCCACAATAAAGTCACAGTATAGTTTGTTTACAGTATCCAAGGGCATTTCTCCTCAAAAGTTCTAAAGTTTCAATATCCCTCCAATATCCCCAGTTCCAAAAGTTTAAGAATCATATAGTTACATACATCACAGCTATAATGGTACTGCTTGATACCAATATTCTATATTATATTCCTGTCCCATAGTGTCTGCAATAAACTATTTGCCAAAAACAATTTAATGAAGGAAAAGTCTGTTTGGCCTCCATTTCCATGAGGTATGTTTTACCTTTGCAGGAAAGGTGTGGTGACCGGGGCTGGAGTGGCTGGTCACATTGCATACAAAATCAGGAAGCAGAGGGTAATCGCTGTGCTCAGCTTATTTTCAATACTTTATTCATTTTGCAAGCCCAAACCATAGGATGGGTTGCCCACACTTTGTATCTCTCCCTGCTACAATCAGCCAAATTTAGAAAATCTCTCACAGATGCACCCAGACATTGGTCTCTTTACAGATTAAAGTAGATAATCAGTATTTTTAAGGTTTCCTTTTAAAGATAATTTTTGTTTCAGTATATGTGTGTGTGCATGGGTGGGTGAGTGTGTATATGTAAGCGAGTGCAAGTTCACCCAGAAAGGCCAGCGAGAATATAAGATTCCCTCATGCAGGATTTCCTGGAAATCTACGAGGGTGCTATGAACTGCAAGAGCGGTTTATGGTTTTTGTTATTAAGCTATCTCTTTGGTCCTGGAAATCATTATCAACTTTGGTGAATATAATCTCCTGACACTCATGCATGCACTTTTATTCATCTCTAGATTATGTATAGCTTGCAATATAATGTAAATGTTAAACATAAAAGACTGGGCTAGAGAGATGGCTCAGTCCTTAAAAGCACTGACTGCTCTTCCAGAGGTCTGAGTTCAATTCCCAGCAACCACATGGTGGTTCACAACCATCTGTAATCTTCTGGTGATCTTATATATACATAAGAAATAAGACTTTTAAAAGAAATGACTCCATGAATAAGGTTCTTGCCATATTTACCCTGACTATATGTTTTTTGAAAAACTAAAAAATAAATAAATAAATAAATAAATAAATAAATAAATAAATGATATTCTGCTTTACTATGGAAACAAAGAATAAGTCTGTATACCTTTAGGAAGATGGGACTACTATCATTAGTATCACAGAATACAAACAAAACATGAAGCAACAATGGTCAGATAATGAGCATGAAAGAGATACCCAAGTCCTAGAGGCTCCAATAAGGTGTACTAAAAAGTGCTCCATTTATGTGTTTGACCTTGTACTTGCCCTTTGAAAAATTGAAGTTTTACATTTGCAGGACTTTCTAGAATTTTGTCCAAACATTTTCTCTTTGCTCTTTTCAGAATATAAGGATGTCAATGCCAGGAATCTGAAAGGCTGTATAACCTTCCAAGTACTCATAACGTTCAGAGAGTCAGAAATATTTCCCTAGTAGTGTACCTGAGTTCTCATTGTCTATAACTGATACCAATGCAGTATATATTGGGTTAATATCCAGTATCCATTGGGTTAACAAGTCCATACATTCTGATACAGGGCAACCAATAGGTGAGCTCCTACATAATTCTAGCCTTTGCTCTGTGAGTCATACGAAATCTCTGGCGAGTCCAGTGACATTTTACTGTTCTTTATCCAGGCCAAGATTGCTCTGTTGAGGGTCTCACACTTCCTTCTTTGCTGTATAAAATGTTTCTTCTCAAGGTCTTCAAACGAATGACTACATCTATCAAGGAACTCTCTGAAAGGCTGAAAGTCTTCCCAGTGCATGAATGATACCACTCAAAGGTTCGCCCTGGCATTCAGTTGCTGGTTTCACAGGCCATTCATTGACCAGAAGAGGATAAATTCATTAGGAAGTGGATAGCCTTTGTTCTCATCAGCTTATAGCTAGAAGAAACTAAAAGAGTTCTTAAATAATCCCGTCAAAAAGTAGGCCCAATGCTTTAAATAGCTTTTTTTTTAAATCTGCTCTTATTTCTATCATGAAAACATGACCAAATAGGAGGTGTTTATTCCCACCTTGTTGGTTCACTGTACTGTCCTATTTTGACTTGCTTTTGTGTCACGTGACGCACAGTGCAAACTGAGAGTCATCAACCTATTCCATATAGTATTTAGTCAATCACTACTGGTAAATCTAACTCAATGGTGTGAACTAAAACCCTCACACTATTAAAGACCATCCCAAAGCAACATGTTGTAGGAGAAACCAGTACGTGGTGAGACTAAGTCTTCTGTCTGAACCTTCTTTTTCAATGCCAGTAAGTTATACTACAGCTAAGTAGCAATATATTACTTGTATAATTTGCTGAATGTTCTCTTTCCAGTTCATTGAAGATTATCTGATATTCTTTTTTAAGGGTTATTAAGGTAGTAAAAAGCAGACATTTATTATCACTGAATTAGTAAGTAGCTGAACTTCAGATGAATATTAAGATCCAGCATAAGTTCTTGATCTTCTGCATTTCTAGTGTGGACTGTGGCTCTTCCTTCTCTCTGGGTTCATTGGCCACTGTGAACCAAGGGTTATATATAGCTTTAGGGACACGGGCATGAATATCCAAGGAGGACAAAGGCTGAAAGCTGAGGTACTGAGATACCTCATTAGCATAGGGAGGTGTCCAGAGATCTCAGGTGCTTGCTGAACTGGTTCTTATCAGGAGAAAGTAAACTGAACCTGTTATCTAACCAAGGTTAGGTGACATTCTGCAGGTAGAGGGTTTAGGGGTTTTGAGCTATCTAAGCAAGTTTAGCAAAGGAGAAGCCCTGCTGACAATGGGAATCCGCCATTTTGTACTGACCTCTGGGCTTTTCGGAAGGGTAATGTCAGACTTTTACCTCAGCAGCACAGTAACAATAGTGTCCTCCAGGACCTGACCTTTGTTGCTCTGTTCCAGCCCTCTATCCACTACCACCTTCACAGCCAAGGTATGTCCACGTTTCTCCAGAACACAGGCTTTTTCCAGACTCTGTATACGTGCTTACAGTGGATTTTTCATTTATGTAATATCTATTGTCCTGTACCAGTCCTTATATTATTTTCAGAAAGTTTGCCCTGATATCTTTTGTACAATTAGGAATGTTCCACACCCTGTGTATTTTTTCATTTTATCATATACAGTATGATATTGCCTGGCCTGTTGGATTTCTATGTAAAAGAATTCATTTATTTACAAATTGGTTACTTAAACGACTGTCTCTTGCTACATGGTGTTGGATTTATTAGATTTTATTTCTGTCTTTCTCATTACTCAGTATGATCCTTAAAGGTATGGACAGTTTTTATCATTGAGCCAGCACCCAACACTAAAGACAGCACAAAGAAGATGTCTCATAAGTACCTGTCAAACGGAGTCTAAATTGTGACTATATTTCATAAAGTGGGGGGTTCTTAATCTATAAAACCTTCACAGTTGTGTTTAAGAAAAAAATTGAGTTGAATTAAGGCAAATCTAAAAGCCATTTGCAAAGCAAAACATTTGGTTCAGAAAAGGAGCTTAACAGTTTAAATGTGTTTTGGGTTGAAATGTTTCCTCTACTAACAGGCATTTCTAAAATGTGTTTTTGCTGCTGAGGGTAAAAAAAAAATGTTTTAAGGCATTAGGACACTGAATGATAAAAACATATCCAGCCCTCAGACTAGAAAAGTGATAGTCAGGAGAAATGCTTGCAGGCATAGCTTCTGCTTCACACGGTTTCAAAATATTTCCCTGGGTGAAATGTTCTTAGAGACACTTGAAATTGAAAGAATTATGCTTGCCAGCGTCACTACTAGCATCGTTTCATGAACACAGAGGCCAGCACATTGTCGAAAAATAAGAGCGATATTGATTCCACCTAGCAACAATTAGCTCAATGTAAAGATCAAAACAAGAAAACAAAAATTTGAAGTAACCCAAGGTAAAGATCAAAATAGCAAACGAAAAATAAGCACATCTAGCCCCAAAGCGAACTCACCAGTCATGAAATAGGATTGCCTCAAACGCCATTTGATAAATAAACAGGGAACGACACATGAAACATGTTAAGATAGGTTAAAGTACCTATGGGTATATATAGATGTCTGCACAAATTCAAAGTTTAGAAAATATGCAAAAGACAAACAATCCTACACACGCAGTCACAAACCACTATATATACATTTCCCCTGGAGAAAGAAATAGATTCAGACATAAGCCATAGCATTATGCTAAACCTTCAGTATTATGCTAAACTCACATTTTATACTGACATATATATATTATATTATATATAACTTCCATTCTTTTTCATTAATTGTAAAATTAGAAGTTTTTGTTTTTAAATTTAACTTACTAATCTTTTATTTTTTACACTCCAGGTTTTATTCCCCCTCCTTGTCCATCCTCGGACTGGTCCGCATCCCATACCTCCTCCCTGTCCCCTGACTTCAGGAAGATCTCCAACACCCCCAGCCTCCACCCCACCAGACCTATAAACACCCTGGGGCCTCCAGTCTCTTGAGGGTTAGGTGCGTCTTCTCTGACTGAACACAGACCCAATAGTCCTCTGCTGTATACGTGTTGGGTGTCTCATATCAGCTGATGTATGCTGCCTGGTTGGTGGTCCACTGTCTGAGAGATCATGGAGGTCCAGGTTAATTGAGGCTGCTGGTCCTCCTACAGGGTCACCCTCCTCCTTAGCTTTATCCAGCTTTTCCCTAAATCAACCACAGGGGTCAGCAGCTTCTGTCCATTGGTTGGATGCACATATCTGCATCTGACTCTTTCAGCTGCTTGTTGGGTCTTTCAGGGTGCAGTCATGATAGGTCCCTTTTGGTGCGCACTCCATAGCCTCAATAATATAGTGTCAGTTCTTGGGGCCTTCCCATGGCCTGGATCCCACTTTGGGCCTGTTGCTGGACCTCCTTTTCCTCAGACTCCTCTACATTTCCATCCCTGCAGTTCTTTGTGGCAGGAACAATTGTGGGTCAAGAGTTTTTGACTGTGGAATGGCAACCCCATCTCTCACTCGATGCCCTGTCTTTCTGTTGGAGGTGGGCTCTACAAGTTCCCTCTTCCCATTGAGGGCATTTCATCTAAGGCCCCTACCTTTGAGTCCTGAGAGTCTCTTGCCTCCCAGTTTTCTGGTACATTCTGGAGGGCCCCCAACCTCCTACCTCCCTAGGTTGCCTGTTACCCTCCTTTCTGCTGACCCTCAGGGCTTCAGTCCTTTTCCCCCACCCAATACCAAATCATGTTCCATTCCCCCTCCCCGTCCCCTTTCCCACCAAGGTCCCTCCCTCCCAACCTTCCTTGTGATTGCTTTCTTCTCCCTCCCAAGTGAGATTCCGGCATCCTCACTTGGGCCTTTCAGCTTGTTGAAGTGTTTGAACATTTCTGTGGAATGTATGTTGTGCATTCTGTACTTTTTGGTTTTTGACTATTATCCACTTATTAGTGAGTACATACCATGCATGTCCGTTTGGGTCTGAATTACCTCACTCCGGATGATATTTTCTAGTTCTATCCATTTTCCTGCAAAACTCAGGATGTCCTTGTTTTTAATAGCTAAGTAGTACTCCACTGTGTAAATGAACCACCTTTTCTGTATCCATTCTTCTGTTGTGGGACATCTGGGTAATTTCCAGCTTCAGGCTATCATAAACAAGGCCTCTATGAACAGAGTAGAACATGTGCCCTGTGGCCTGGTGGGCCATTTTTTGGGTATATTCCCAAGAATGGTATTACTGGGTCTTCGGGTAGATCTAGTTCCAATGTTCTGAGGGGCCTCCAGATTGATATAAGGTAGAATCTCAGGGTCATTTTGATTTGCATTTCTCTGATCACTGAGGACTTTGAACATTTCTTTAGGTGCTTATCAATCATTTGAGATTCCTCTGCTGTGAATTCTCTGATTAGTTTTATATGCCACTTTTTAATTGAGTTGTTTTGTTTTTAGGTTAACTTCTTGAGGATTTTTCTCCCTTTCTTTGCTTTGGATGGGAACAATTCTGGGTTAAAATTTTTGAGCTGTGTGGGTAGCACCATCCCTAAACTGGGGGCAGTGCCTATCTACTGGAGGTGGTCTCCACAAGCTGTATCTCTCCTTTGTTGGGTATTTTGGTTAAAGTCATCACCACTGACTCCTGGGAACCTCTTGCTCCCCTGGAGTCTGGGACTTTCTACTGGCTAACCCCAGCTCCCCATTCCCCACTTCTACTTGTTATAATTCAATTACCTTACCCTCTGTACTTCTCTTCTGTCCCTTCCAATATATGTCCCTGCCTCCTTCCCCACCCCCCTTTCTCTCCCTTCCAGGCCTCTCCCTCCCTCTACCTCCTGTGATTATTTTGTTCCCCTTTCTATGTAGGATTGAGGCATTCACATTTTGGTCTTCCTTTTCCTTGGATTTCATATGGTCTGTGAGTTGTATCATGGATACTCTGAGTTTTTTCCCTAATATTCACTTTTCAGTGAGTATACACCATATGTGTTCTCTTATGTCTAGGTTATCTCACTCAGGTTGATATATTCTAATTCCATCCATTAGCTTGCAAATTACATGAAGTCAATGCTTTTTTGTTTGTTTTATTGGATATTTTATTTACATTTCGAATGTTAAACCCTTTCCCAGTTCTCTTCCATAAACCTCCTATCCCATTCCCCCACCCCCTTATTCTACTTGGTGTCCCCCCCAATCCACCCACCCCCTCCTGCTTCCCTGCCCTTACATTCCCTTACAGTGGGGCAGGACCAAGGGCTTCTCCTCGTATTGGTGCCCAACAAGGCCATCCTCTGCTTCATATTCACTTGGAGCCATGGCTCTGTGGATGTGTACTCTTTGGATGGTAGTTTAGTGCCTGGGAGCTCTGGTTGGTTGGCATTGTTGGTCTTATGGGGTTGTAAACCCCTGATGCTCCTTCAGTCCTTTCTTTAACTTTTCCATTGGGGACTCCGTTCACAGTTCTATGGTTGGCTGCAAACATCCGCCTCTGTATTTGTCATGCTCTGGCAGAGCCTTTCAGGAGACAGCTATATCAGAATCCTGTCAGCATGAACTTCTGACATCAGCAATATTGTCTGGGTTTCATGGCTGTATATATATATATCTACTGGATCCCCAATGGGGCAGTCTCTGGATTGCCTTTTCTTCTATCTCTGCTCCAAATGTTGTCTCCATATTTCCTCCTATATTTTTGTTCCCCCTTCTAAGCTGAAGCATCTGCACTTTGGTTGTCCTTCTTCTTGAGCTTTATGTAATCTATAAATTTTATCTAGGGTACTTGGAGCTTTGGGACTAATATCCACTTAACAGTGAGTGCATACCACGTGTGGTTTTTTGTGATGGGTTACCTCACTAGGTATGATATTTTCTAGATCCATCCATTTGTCTATGGATTTCATGAAGTCATCACTTTTAATAGCTGAGTAGTACTCCACTGTGTAAATGTACCACATTTTCTGAATCTATTCCTCTGTTGAAGGCCATCTGGGTTCTTTCCAGCTTCTGGCTATTATAAATAAGGCTGCTATGAACATAGTGGAACATGTGTCTTTGTTATATGTTGGAGCATCTTTTGGGTATGTGCCCAGGAGTGCTATAGCTGGGTCCCCAGGTAGTACTATGTCCAATTTTCTGAGGAACCTCTAGACTGATCTCTGGAATGGTTGTACTAGCTTGTAATCCCACCAAAATTGGAGGAGTCTTCATCTTTCTCCACATTCTCACCAGCATTTTGACCTGAGTTTTTGTTCTTAGCCATTCTGATGGGTGTAAGGTAAAATATCAGTGTTCCTTTGATTTGCATTTCCCTAATGACTAAGGATGTTGAACATTTCTTTAGGTGCTTCTCAGCCATTAGATTTTTGTCAGTATAAAATTCTTTGTTTAGCTCTGTACCCCAATTTTAGTAGGGTAATTTGATTCTCTGCAGATTAAGTTCTTGAGTTCTTTGTATATATTGGACATCAGCTATATATCAGATTGGTAAATAGCTTTCCCCAATCTGTTGGTTGCCATTTTGTCCTAATGACAGTGTCCTTTGCCTTACAGAAAATTTGCAATTTTATGAAGTCCCATTTGTCAATTCTTGATCTTAGAGAGTAAGTAATTAGTATTCTGTTCGGGAAGTATTCCTCAGTGCCCATGTGTTCGAGGTTCTTCCCACTTTTTCTTCTATTAGTTTGAATGTATCTGGTTTTATGTGGAGGTCCTTGATCTACTTGGACTTGAACTGTGTACAGGGCAGTAAGAAAGGATTGATTTGCAACCTTCTACATGCTGACTGCCAGTTGAACTAGCACCATTTGTTGAAAAAGCTACTTTTTTCCCCAGTGGATGGTTTTAGCTCCTTTGCCAAAGAACAAGTGACCATAAGTGTGTGGGTTCATTTCTGGGTCTTCAATTTTATTCTATTCGTCTACCTGCCTGTCTCTGTACCAATACCATTCAGTTTACTTTTTTATCACAATTGCTCTGTATTACTCCTGAGGTCACAGATGGTGATTCCCCAAGAAGTTCTTTTTTTATTATTGAGGATAGTTTTCACTATCCTGGGTTTTTTGTTATTCCAAATGAATTTGCAAATTGCTCTTTCTAGCTCTATGAAGAATTGAATTGGAATTTTGTTGGGAATTGCATAGAATCTGTAGATGGCCCTGGGCAAGGTGGACATTTTCAAAATATTAGTCCTGCCAATCCATGAGCATGGGAGATATTTCCACCTTCTGAGATCTTCAATTTCTTTCTTCAGAGACTTGAAGTTCTTGTCATATACATATCTTTCACTTGCTTGGTTAGAGTCAAACTAGGTTATTTAATGTTATTTGTGACTATTGTGAAGGGTGTCATAATTTCTTTCTCAGTCTGTTTATCCTTTGAGTAGAGGAAAACTACTGATTTGTTTGAGTTAATTTTATATTCAGGCACTTTGCTGAAGTTGTTTATCAGCTGTAGGAGTTCTCTGGTATAACTATTGAGGTCACTTAAGTATACTATGATATTATCTGCAAATGATGATATTTTGACTTCTTCCTTTCCAATATGTATCCCTCTGACCACATTTTGTTGTCTGATTGCTCTGGCTAAGACTTGGAGTACTATATTGAATAAGGAGAGAGAGAGGGGGGGGGGGGAGAGAGAGAGAGAGAGAGAGAGAGAGAGAGAGAGATGTCTGCCTTGTCTAGTTCCTTATTTTAGCAGGAATGCCTCGTGTCTCTTCATTTGGTTTGATATTAGGTACTGGTTTGCTGTATATTGCTTTTCCTATGTTTAGACACGGGCCTTGAATTCCTGATCTTTCCAAGACTTTTAACATGAAGGAATGTTGAATTTTGTCAAATGCTTTCTCAGCATCCATTGAAATGATCATGTGGTTTTTTCTTAGAGTTTATATACTGATTTACATTGATGGATTTCCATATATTGAACCATCCCTACATCCCTTGGATGAAGCCTACTTGATCATAATGGATGATCATTTTTATGTGTTCTTTGATTCAGTTTGTGAGAATGTTATTGAGTATTTTTGCATAAATATTCTTAAGGGAAATTGGTCTGAAGTTCACTTTCTTTGTTGGGTCTTTGTGTGGTTTAGGTATAAGAGTAATTGTGGCTTCATAGAAGGAATTGGGTAGTTCTCTTTCTGTTTCTATTTTGTGGATTAGTTTGAATAGTATTAGTATGAGGTCTTCTATGAAGATCTGATAGAATTCTCCACTAAACCCATCTGATCCTGGGCTCTTTTTTTGGTTGGGAGACTTTTAATGACTGCTTCTATTTCTTTAGGAGTTATGGGGTTGTTTTGATGGTTTATCTGATTCTGATATAACTTTGGTACCTAGTATCTGTCTAGAAAATAGTCTATTTCATCCAGATTTTCCAGTTTTGCTGAATATAGGTTTTTGTAGCAGCATCTGTGATTTTTTTTTAATTTCCTCAGTTTCCCTTATTATATCTCCCTTTTCATTTCTGATTTTCTTGATTTGGATACTCTCTCTGTACCCTCTGGTTAGTCTGGCTAAGGGTTTATCTATCTTGTTGGTTTTCTCAAAGAACCAGCTCCTGATTTTGTTGACTCTTTGTATAGTTCCTTTTGTTTCTACTTGGTTGATTTCAGCCCTGAGTTTGAATATTTCCTGCTGACTAATCCTCTTGGGTGTATTTGCTTCTTTTTCTTCTATAGCTTTTAGGTGTACTGTCAAGCTGCAAATGTATGTTCTCTCCTGTTTCTTTTTGGAGGCACTCAGAACTATGAAGTTTCCTCTTAGCACTGCTTCCATTGTGTCCCATAAGTTTGGGTGTGTTGTACCTTCATTTTCATTAAATTCAAAAAAGTATTTAGTTTCTTTATTTCTCCCTTGACCAAGTTATCATTGAGTAAAGCATTGTTCAACTTCCCTGTGTATGCAGGCCTTTTGTTGTTTTTGTTATCAAAGACCAGCCTTAGTCCGTGGTGATCTGATAGGATGCATGGGATTATTTCAATCTTCTTGTATCTGTTAAGGCCTGTTTTGTGACAAATTATATAGTCAGTTTTGGAGAAGGTAAGATGAGATGCTAAGAAGAAGGTATATTCTTTTGTTTTAGTATGAAATATTCTATAGATATCTGTTAGATCCATTTGGTTCATAACTTCTGTGAGTTTCTCTATGTCTCTGTTTAGTTTCTGTTTCCATGATCTATACATTGGTGAGAGTTGAGTATTGAAATCACCCACCATTATTGTGTGAGTTCCAATTTGTGCTTTGAGCTTTAGTACAGTTTCTTTTATGAATGTGGGTGACCTTGTATTTGGAACATAGGTATTCAGGATTGAGAGTTCATCTTGGTGAATTTTTCCTTGAATGAATATGAAGTGTTCTTTCCTATATTTTTTGATAACTTTTGGTTGAAAGACAATTTTATTTGATGTTAGAATGGCTAATCCAGCTTGTTTCTTAGGATCATTTCCTTGAAAAATTGTTTCCCAGGCTTCTACTCTGAGGTACTGTCTGTCTTTGTCACTGAGATATGTTTTCTGTATCAGCAAAATGCTGGGTCCTCTTTACTTATCCAGTCTGTTAGCCTATGTCTTTTTATTGGGGAATTGAGTCTACTGATGTTAAGAGATACTAAGAATAGTGATTTTTTTGTTTCCTGTTATTTCTGTTGTTAGTTGTAGAATTATGTTTGTGTGGTTCTCTTCTTTTGGGTTTGTTGCAAGATTAATTTTTTTTTGCATTTTCTAGGGTGTAGTTTCCATCCTTGTGTTGGAGTTTTCCATCTCTTATCCTTATATAGGGCTGGATTTGTGGAAAGATATTGTGCAAATTTGGTTTTTCATGCAATATCTTGGTTTCTCCATCTATGTTAATTGAGAATTTTGCTGGACACATTAGCCTGGGCTGGCATTTGTGTTCTCTTAGGGCCTGAATGACATCTGCCTAGGATCTTCTGTCTTTCATAGTCTCTGGTAAATCTGGTGCAATTCTGATAGGTCTACCTTTTATATGTTACTTGACCTTTTTCCCTTACTGCTTTTACTATTATTTCTTAATTTTGTGCATTTGGTATTTTGACTATTATATGACTGAAAGAATTTCTTTTCTGGTCCAATTTCTTTGGAGTTCTATAGGCTTCTTGTATGTTTATGGGCATCTCTTTGTTTAGGTTAGGGAAGTTTTCTTCTATAATTTTGTTGAAGATATTTACTGGCCCTTTAAATTGGGAATCTTCATTCTCTTCTATATTCCTTATCCTTCTGTTTGATCTCATTGTGTCCTGGGTTTCCTGCATGTTTTGGGTTATGAGCTTTTTCTGTTTTACATTTTCTTTGACTGTGGCAATGTTTTCTATGGTATCCTCTGCCCCTAAGAGTCTCTCTTCTATCTCTTGTATTCTGCTGGTATAGTGCTTCCATCTATGACTCCTGATCTCTTTTCTAGGTTTTCTATTTCCAGGGTTGGCTACCTTTGTGATTTCTTTATTGTTTCTATTTCCATTGAGCATGGGAGATATCTCCATTTTATGAGATCTTCTTCGAGTTTTCTCTTGGAATACTTGATGTTATTGTCATATAGATCTTTCTCTTCTTTAGTTAGAGTTAACACAAGATATTTTATATTATTTGTGGCTATTGTGAAGGGAAGTGTTTCCCTAAATTCTTGGTCTGTTTATCATTTGTATAAAGAAGGTTACCAATTTATTTGAGTTAATTTTATACCTGACCACTTTGCTGAAGTTATCAGCTAGAGAAGATCTCTGGTAGAATTTTTGGGGTCACTTATGTTTAATATCAGATCACCTGCAGTAGTGATACCTATATATATTCTTTGCCAATGTGTATTTACTTAATATTTTTGTTGTCTTATTGCTCTGACTAGCACTTCAATTTCTATATTGAATAGACATGGGGAGCATGGGCATCCTTGTCTTGTTCCTGATTTAGTGGAATTGCTACAAGTATCTCTCCATTTACTTTGATATTGTCTGTATGTTTGCAGTAAACTGTTTTTATTATATTTATGTATGGACTTTGGATTCCTGATCTTTCCAATTTTAACATGAAGGGGTATTGTATTTTGTCAAATGCTTTTTCTGCATCTATGGAGATTATCATGTGATTTTTCTCCTTTGTTTTTATAGTGGATTATGTTATTGAACCAACCTTGCATACCTGGGATAGAGGTTACTCGATCATGGTAAATGATGGTTTCGGATTTAGTTTGCAGAGGTGAAGGGATTTGCAACCCCATATGAAGAACAACAAGGTCAACCAACCAGACTCCCTCCCCAGAGCTCTCAGGGACTAAACCACCATCCAAAGAGAACACATGGAGCAACCCATGGCTCCAGCTACATATGTAGCAGAGGATGGCCTTGTGGAGCAACAATGGGAAGAGAAGCCCTTGGTCCTGTAAGGATTCCATGCCCCCAGGTAGGGGAATATCAGGGCAGGGAGGTTAGACAAAGGAGGAACAGCACCCTCATAGAAGCAGGAGTAGGAGGGAAAGGATAAGGGGTTTCTGGAGGGGAAACCAGATAAGGGAATAACATTTGAAATGTAAATAAAGAAAATATCCAAGAAAAGAAAATAAAAAATAATTTTTGAGAATTTTTGCATTGATATTCATAAGTGAGATTGGTCTAAAGTTCTCTTTTTTGGTTGGGTCTTTGTGTGGTTTAGGTATCAGAGAAATTATGGCTTCAAAGAGTCTAGAAAACCACTCATTTCATCTAGATTTTTCCAGTTTTGTTGAGTATAGACTTTTGTAGTAAAATCTGATGTTTTTTTAATTCCCTCAGTTTCTATTGTTATATCTCCTTTTTCATTTCTGTTAATTTGGATACTGCCTATGGATCCTTTAGTTAGTTTGGCTAAGGCGTTTATCAATTTGTTGATTCTCTCAAAGAACCAGCTTTTGGTTTTGTTGATTCTTTGTATTAGTCTCTTGTTTCTATTTGGTTAATTTCAGGCCTGAGTTTGACTATTTCCTGCCTTCTACACCTCTTTGGTGTGTTTTCTTCTTTTTGTTCTAGAGCTCTCAGGGATGCTATTAAGTTGCTCATGTGGTATCTCTCTAGTTTCTTTACCAGGGCACTTAGTGCTATGAATTTTCCTCTTAGTACTGCTTTATTGTAACCCATAAGTTTTAATATGATGTGTCAACATTTTGTTAAATTCCAGAAAGTCTTAAATTCTTTATTTCTTCCCTGACCAAGCTATCATTGAGTAGAGTTTTTCAGTTTCCACCTGTGTGGGGGCTTTGTGTTGTTTTTTGCTGTTATTGATGACCAGCCTTACGCCGTGGAGTTCTGATAGGATGCGTGTGATTATTTCAATCTTTTTGTGTTAGTTGAGAGTTGTTTTGTGACCAATTATATGGTCAATTTGGGGGAAGGTACCATGTGGTGCTGAGAGATGGTATATTCTTTTGTTTTAGAGAGAAATGTTCTGTAGATATCTGTTAAATCAATTTGGTTCATAATTTTTATTAGTTTTACTGTGTCTCTGTTTAATTTCTGTTTCAATGACCTGTTCATTACTGAGAGTTGGGTGTCAAAGTCTCCCACTATTATTGAGTGGGGTTCAATGTGTGTTTTGAACTTAGTAAAGTTTCCTTTATGAATGTGGGTGCCCTTGCATTTGGGGCATAGATGGTCAGAATTTAGACTTTCTCTTGCTGGATTTTCCCTTTTATGAATACGAAGTGTTCTTCCTCATCATTCTTGATAACTTTTTGTTGAAACTCTATCTTATTAGATATTAGGATGGCAACTCCAGCTTGATTCTTGAGACCTTTGCTAGGAAGACCTTTTTCCTTCCTTTTACTCTGAGATAGTGTCTTTGTTATTGAAGTGTCTTTCTTAAATGTAGCAAAATGCTAGATCTTGTTTGTGTATCCAGTCTGTAGTCTATATATTTATATAGGTGAGTTGAGTCCATTAATATTGAGAGATATTAAAGACCAGTGACTGTTAAGTCCTCTTATGTTTGTTTTTGTAGATGGCTTTATGTGCATGTGGTTCTCTTCTTTTTGCTTGGTTGTGAGATGCTTAGTTTCTTATCTGTTCTTTGGTGTAGCTATATCCTTATGTTGGAGTTTTCCTCCTAGGATCTTCTGTGGCTCTGGATTGGTAGATAGATACTGTTTGAATTTGGTTTTGTCCTGGAATATTTTTGTTTCTCCATCTATGTTGATTGAGAATGTTGCTAGGTATAGTATCCGTGGCTAGCTTTTGTGTTCTCTTAGAGTCTTCATGACCTCTGACCAGGTTCTTCTGCCTTTTAGTGTCTCTGTTGAGAAGTCTGGTGTAATTCTGATAGCTCTACCTTTATGTTACTTGGCCCGCTTCTCCTTCAGCTTTTAATATTCTTTATTTGTTCTGTGCATTTAGTGTTTTGATTATTATGTGATGAGAGGGTTTTCTTTTCTGGTTCCATTCATTTGGTGTTCTATAGGCTTCTTGTACCTTTATGGTCATCTCTTCCTTTAGGTTGGGGAAATTTTATTCTATGATTTTGTTGAAGACATTGTCAGATCCTTTGAGCAGGGAATCTTTGTTCTCCTCTATTCCGATTATTCTTAGATTTGATCTTTTCATTGTGTACTGAATTTCCTGGATGTTTTGGGTTAGGAGATTTTTATGTTCTGAATTTTCTTTGACAGTTGTGTCAATCTTCTCTATGATATCTACACCTGAGATTCTCTCTTCTATCTCTTGAATTCTGTTGGTAATGCTTAAATCTCTAATTCCTGACCTCCTTCCTAGGTGTTCCATTTCCATGTTTGTCTCCATTTGTGTTTTCTTTATTGTTTCTACTTCCTGTTTTAGGTCTTTATTGAATTCCTTCACCTGCTTTTCTGCATTTCTTTAAGGGATTTATGTGTTTACTTTTTAAGGACTTCTACCTATTTATCTGTGTTTTTTTTTTATTGCTTTCAGTGAGTTATTTATATCATCCTTAAAGGACTCTATTATCTTCATGAGATAGAATTTTAGATCAGTTCCGTGGTTTTCAGGTGTGTTGGTACATTCAGGGCTTGCTGTGGTAGGAGAACTGGGTTCTGATGATGCCCACATATATTGGCTTCTGTTGCCAACAATATATTGGTCTTGTGCTTGCTTCTTGCCATCTGGTTATCCCTGTTGCTGGCTGGTTTGGGTGACTCTGTTTGGAGCCTGCTTCTTTTGTCCCTGGGTTGCTTCTGGTCTCCTGGTAGGTCTGTTGCTCTGGCTACAGCAGACCTCCTTTTGGGCCTTCCAACTGTGGGATCTTCAGAGGGGTAGAGAAGCTGCTGATCTGTTGCCCTGGCTGCAGTAGATCTCTTAGGAGGTCCTTAGACTGTTGGGTCTTCAGAGGAGCAGTCAAGCTGTTGTCCTGTGTGAAGCTGTTCTCCAGGGAGGCAACTATTGTCTGTGTTTTCCATTTCCTTGTGTACAGCAGAATTTCAGTGAGGCTTTCAATCTGTTGGGTCAGTTTTCCTGCATTCCATGGAACCCCTGGGAGGTCTTCAGACTGTGGTGTTGGTTGCCCAGTTGTCCTGTATACAGAGGAACTCTTGGGATGCCTCCAAGCTGTGGTGTCTTTGGGGTAGCAGACAAGCTGGTGATCAGTTGCTCAGTTGCCCTGTGCACAGTGGATCTCCTGGGATGCTTTCAGGCTGTTGTGTCAGTTGCTCTGTGTACAGCGAATCTCCTGGAATGGCTCAGTCTGTGGAGTCAGATGCCTTTAGTGCAGCAGGTCTCCTGGAATGCCTCAGGATGTGGTGTCTTCAGGGAGCAGAAGAAGTTATTTTTAAAATATTTAATTACAAAGTTTTAATGGGTTAAAATATGAGTGATTATATTATATAATTTAAAAAATTATTTTCTGTCCTAAAGTTAAATAATTTCATACTTCACATTACCAATAGAAATTTAAAGAAAAATTAATTACATAGTTTATAAATCCAACAAAATACTGTTTATTTTTATGAAATACCTATTTTTTTCTACAAATCAAATATAATTCTACTTATTAACCTTGCTATTTTGAAATTATTTTTATTCTTTTACCATTTCTTATGAAATAAGAAAACATGACTTAATTATAATTTCGTAATTTTAATTATATTGGAGTACTACTCAGCTATCAAAAACAATGAATTCATGAAATTCATAAGCAAATGAATGGAACTAGAAAATATCAGCCTGAGTACGATAACCAAATCACAAAAACCACACATGGTATGCACTCACTGATAAGTAGATATTAGCCCAAAAACTCAAATTACCCAAGATACAATCCACAGACCACATGAACTTCAAGAAAAAGGATGACCAAAGTGTGGATGTTTCAGACTTTTTTTAAAAGGGGGAAACAAAAATATTCATAGGAGGAGATATGGAGACAAAGTTTGGAGCAGAGACTGAGGGAGTGTCCATTCAGAGCCTGCCCCACTTGGGGAACCAGTCCATATATATACAGCCACCAAACCTGGATAATATTGATGAAGCCAAGACGTGCATGCTGACAGGAGCCTGATATACCTGTCTCCTGAGAGGCTCAGCCAGAGCATGACAAATACAGAGGCAAATGCTAGCATCAAATCATTAAACTGAGAACTGGGTCCCTGTGGTAGGAGTTAGAGAAAGGATTGAAGGAGCTGAAGGGGCTGGCAACCCCATAAGAACAACACTACCAACAAACTCCCAGGGAATAATCCACTACCCAAAGAGTACACGTGGACAGAACCATGGCTCCAGCTGCATATGTAGCAGAGGATGGACTTGTTGGGCCCAGTGGGAGGAGAAGCCCTTGGTCCTGACAAGGCTGGACCCCCTGCCCCCCGCCCCAGTGTAGGGGAATGTCAGTGCAGGGAGGCGGCAAGGTTGGGGAGTAGGAACCCCCTTATAGGAGAATGGAGGGAATGGGATTGAGGTCTTATGGACAGGAATTTGAGAAAGGGAATAACATGTGAAATGTAAATGAAAATATCCAATAAAAAGTTTTTTAGAAAAGAAAACAAGTTGTAATTATGATTTTCTCATATGTGTGTCTCCCAATTTCTAAATCATCATCTCAAATACAGAAAATGTGACAATGTAAATCTTAATTTTATTATTTAAATACTTAGTTAATTTGTAGTCTAGCTTACTTTTGTCCCTAGAAATATGTTATCAAGTCAATGGCTTCCCAAAAAGAAAAGCTTCAGATGTTGGAGAGATGGCTCACTAGCTGATCAAGCATGAGGACCTGAGTTCAGATCCTGTCAGCCAATGTAAAATTGCAGAGCATGATGAGACAATCTTGTAAATCGCAGTACTTCAGAGAAGACAGTATAACCCTGGAGGGTCAGTGGCAAGCCAACCAATACTCATTAGCAAGGCCCATTTCCTAATGGAAAAACCCTGTCCCCAAAAAACAAGGTAGATGGCTCCTGAGGAACAAAAACTGACGTTAATCTCTGGTCTCTACACCCATTTATATGCAAATACTTATCCACACATATTTATATACAAATAAAAATATACACACATATATACATATATACATGTGCACATATATTTGAATAAATTATAGTTCATCCTTATCAGTCAATACTAAATTAACATTACAAAGAAAAAGAAAGTAAGAAATCAATCAATCAACCAATCAACCAATCAATGCAGGCAAAATTTTTGAACATATTCTGATAATGAAATAATAAATGGAACAATAATGTCATAGTAAAAAGTGTTATTTTACTTATGGAGCATAACAAATTGCCACTTAATTTAACAATGACAGATATTATCCCAGATTTTTAGAGTTGCAGAATACAGTCACAGGCTACCATAATCTGTTATTCTGTCACAAGGTTGCTGTCACACTATAGGCTGGGGACTCAGGCATCTGATGGGTCAATACAATAGACTCTGCTTTTCAGCCCACTAAGAAACTATCTCAAGGACCAGACCTTTGAGGATGTCACTTTATCATGTCACTGGGTCCAGCCACATTATAGCCTAGAAATTTAAAATGGCAGGAATATGAGGAGGAGGACCTGTTGAAAGAAAATTTTCCATGATTTCTGCTTTCTACTCTAGGCCAATTATGCATTTTATGTGCATAATATGAGGAAGAATAGAATTAAAAGAAGCCATTCAGTAGGAGATATGAGTGGCCTGACAGGGAGAAGCAAAAAATTTTAAAAAATAATTACCAATAACGAAACACTTCACACACACACACACACACACACACACACACACACACACACACACAAATGCGTGGGTATATGTGCATCTTTTATACACTTTCAGGTTTTAAATTTTTAGCCAAAGGTTTACAAAACAATGCGGTTGTCTTGTCAGGTAACAGAATACTCACAAGTCAATAAAATTTACTCTCCCATTTACTGGAGAAACATCAATGTGTCTGGACATTTGGCTACTTCGTGGGTTCCTTCAGCCTTTTTTGCCCCTCTGTTTCTCTTTCATGCCCCTAACACTAGGTAGGAGACAAAGAGGGGCAGAGGGGAGAGAGAGAGGGAGAGAAAGAAATTCCCTGAATAAAGTGGGGGGTAGAAAAGGAGACAACATTATCTTTAGACTACTTCCTGCTGATTAGGGGTGTGGGGTTCCTCTGGGCAAGTTTGCTCTTTCACCATCAGGGTATCTGAATTCTTCTTCTCATCTCGTTTGACATTACTACTTGACAAATCTCACAGCATCCAACCACAAACTAACACCAGCTACCAGGACTCTAGCATTTATCGATTCTGTAAAATGTCCCCAGAATTCCAAACATCACACACTTGCAAAAACTATCTGCAGCTGGCAAAGTCATGTCCCTGCTAGAGCACAAAGCAAATCATAGTCACCTGCTGTGTACAATCTGAAGCAGCCCGATATCTCACACTCAGGAATGAAATCAAAAAACACATTCTCATAAAATTTCTGTGTTTAAAAAAAAACTGAAATTCCCAGTACACATCAAGGCTCTCTAAGTGTTGGAAATGTTAGTGAAGTCCAAGACAGTTAAGCCAATTAGTATTGAAAATTGAACTCTGAACAAGATGGATTGAGTCACAGAACTGTACAAACTTAGATATTCTTTCTATTCCTTAGTCAAGAAAGCTTCCACTCTGGGTCCATTTAGTGTTTGATGGCTTGGGATTACTACAGGCAGTGGGTATTTATCAGCTTCCATGAGCTCAGACCCCTGCGTTCTAAAATACAGCATGAGTTTCTTCATTACTTAAGCAAGATCAAAATTTTCCTTTTCATCAGGAAAAGAAGAATACACTGCAGAGAACTATTTCAGCAAAATAATACAAAATGCATGCTATTTTTGCGTTGTATATATGTTTTGTTTTCTGATATAAACATAGAAGTATGAGAAGATAGTAGGCAGTTGTGTGAGGTTCATAACCTGTTTTCACATGTATACCTTTGCCTGTTTGATACGCTGTTTCCTCCAAGTTTGCCCACAACTTGAAGACTTCTGGAGACACAAGACTTCCACTACTAACCAGGAAAACCTATGCATATGATTCGATAATGGCAAACATGTATGACTTTTGAACATTGAAAAGAGCGAATAAAGAAATAAAATTTGTTTTTACTGGGTTTAAAGATTTTTGCACTGTTCTTGACAAAAGAGCTTTAACTTCTTTAAAAGGCTTTTTTCTG
The DNA here is from genome assembly GCF_021556685.1 of Rattus norvegicus. Classification (NCBI taxonomy): domain Eukaryota; kingdom Metazoa; phylum Chordata; class Mammalia; order Rodentia; family Muridae; genus Rattus; species Rattus norvegicus. The sequence continues at coordinate 229,317,981 of NC_141534.1, read as the reverse complement.
GCAATGGTGCCCTGTATGAATTATTTCAGGGCTGAAACGGAGAGTAGACACAGCAGCTTGAATATGAAGGAAGTGGAGCAAAGCAGGTAGTGTGCAATGAAAGAGATGGGAGTGGTCATTTAGGACACTGAACAGTGCATTAGAAGGAGAAGTAAGGCAAGCTTGCCGGCCAGCATAAGGACTAATCATGGACGAAGTCATACATTTAAGGAGACACTCATGATTCATATCTCCACATGTGTATTTTCACGTCTATGTCCAGTTACTCAATTGTCCAAATAGAGTATCTGGATTACTTGAGTTGAGCTTATAGGGTTGAATTTTTGCTAGCAGAATGATAAAAAAAGGAGCAAGAAAGATTAGAACACCTGTACATAAGAAAGCAAAATACACAAACCGAGTCGCACACAAAGAGAAGAACATGACAAGTAAGAAGAAGTAGTAAGAATGTGGTGAATGAAAGGTCATGAAAGTAGCTGAGTTTGAGGAATTTGGAAAATTTGGAAGGCCAGAGAAAGTGTCACAATCATATCAGAGAGTGGCAGTAGGTTATGGTCTCTTTAGAAGATTAGTGGCCAGGAAGCAACATGGTTGGCTTTTTTTCCTGAAGATCCCAATTGAGGTTCTAGGTGGTAGATATTCTGACAAATATGAATCATAATAATTTCCCTTCCTAATCTCCAATCCAACTTGGTGGGATCCTGAAATAGACAAAGCTGTTGAGAATAGCAATGGCCTAACACAGAGAAGAAAAGGAACTGAAGGTGTGCAGAGGTCAGATCGTTCTGTCAGAAATATAAACATCTACATTTGGGAGCAGAGAAGTTTGGGGAAAAAATGAAAATAATCTGATGGAAGACACGCCTGATTCAGGATTAATATTATTTAACAAATGCAGTTAGAAGCACTGGAAAGTAGAGCAAATCAGAAAGAAATTAATGTTCATCAAGGAAAACGAGACACTGCAGAGGTCACTATGTCCTTGTAAACAGCTAACAACCAAATTCAGATCAGATGTGCCCGGCAGGACAGTGAGGTGACAGAGAACGGTCCCTCTCACCCCTTATCATATAGCGATTCTTGTGCTAGTTTGGTTTCTATTACTGAGCTCCAGCACTGATCAACATCAATTTGAGGAAAGAATGATTCATTTCACTTTACAATTAGAGTCCATCAAGTCCACCATGACACAAGTCCAGGAAGGATTCATGAGATGCACCTGGAGGTAGGAAGTCATGGAGGAATGCTGCTCACTGGTTTGCTCTCCACGGCTTGTCTGTACTGCATTCTTAGTCAACCCAGAACCACCTGATCAGAAGCAGCATATCCCACAATGGGCTGGGCCTTCCCTCAACAATTAATAATTGACAACATATCTTCCATATTTGCCTACAGGGCAACGTGAAAGAAATGTTTTCTCAGGTGAAAACATTTCCAGATAATTTTTGTTTGTGCTGAGTTAGCCAAAACCAAGTCAGCACAATCCCTGAAGATGGGGGAACCATTGTGCAATAGTATTTTGGGGAGTTAGCATGAACTGCACACATGGACTCCTCACAGCAGCAGTGACTGTACACAGAACACCTTGCACAAGAGCAATCCAACCAAAATCGAGCAGCAATGGAAAGGGGGCTTGACAAATTCCCAACCCAAGCTGAAGAGCTTTTGACAATTATTGATTGTTGCGGGAGTGTATGTGTCAATTTTCTTTAAAGATAAGGCCTCGGATCTGTTCCTCCCTGTTCCAGAGACAGCCACATCTTCTCATGCAGTGCCAGCCTCGTCTCATAGACAAGATGGTGAAGGTCGCCACAATTACTCTTATACCTAAACCACACAAAGACCCAACAAAGAAAGAGAACTTCAGACCAATTTCCCTTATGAATATCGACGCAAAAATACTCAATAAAATTCTGGTAAACCAAATCCAAGAACACATCAAAACAATCATCCACCATGATCAAGTAGGCTTCATCCCAGCCATGCAGGGATGGTTTAATATACGGAAAACCATCAATGTGATACATTATATAAACAAACTGAAAGAACAATACCACATGATCATTTCATTAGATGCTGAGAAAGCATTTGACAAAATTCAACACCCCTTCATGATAAAAGTTCTGGAAAGAATAGGAATTCAAGCCCATACCTAAACATAGTAAAAGCCATAGACAGCAAACCAGTCGCTAACATTAAACTAAATGGAGAGAAACTTGAAGCAATCCCACTAAAATTAGGGACTAGACAAGGCTGCCCACTCTCTCCCTACTTGTTCAATATAGTTCTTGAAGTTCTAGCCAGAGCAATCAGACAACAAAAGGAGATCAAAGGGATACAGATTGGAAAAGAAGAAATCAAAATATCACTATTTGCAGATGATATGATAGTATAATTAAGTGATCGCAAAAGTTCCACCAGAGAGCTACTAAACCTGATAAACAACTTCAGCAAAGTGGCTGGGTATAAAATTAACTCAAATAAATCAGTAACCTTCCTCTACACAAAAAAGAAACAACCTGAGAAAGAAATTAGGGAAACGACGCCCTTCATAATAGTCCCAAATAATAGCTAAAATTATCCTCAACAATTAAAGGACTTCTGGGGGAATCACTATCCCTGAACTCAAGCAGTATTACAGAGCAATAGTGATAAAAACTGCATGGTAAGGGTACAGAGACAGACACATAGACCAGTGGAATAAAATTGAAGACCCAGAAATGAACCCACACACCTACGGTCACTTGGTTTTTGACAAAGGATCCAAAACCATATAATGGAAAAAAGATAGCATTTTCAGCAAATGGTGCTAGTTCAACTGGAGGTCAGCATGTAGAAAAATGCATATCAATCCATGCTTATCACCCTGAACAAAGCTTAAGTCCAAGTGGATCAAGGACCTCCACATTAAACCAGATACACTCAAACTAAAAGAAGAAAAAGTGGGGAAGCATCTCGAACAAATGGACACTGGAGAAAATTTCCTAAACAAAACACCAATGGCTTATGCGCTAAGATCAAGAATCGACAAATGGGATCTCATAAAACTGCAAACCTTCTGTAAGGCAAAAGATGCTGTTGTTAGGACAAAACAGCATCCAACAGATTGGGAAAAGATCTTTACCAATCCTACAACAGATAGAGGCCTTATATCCAAAATATACAAGGAACTCAAGAAGTTAGACCGCAGGGAGACAAATAACCCTATTAAAAGTGGTGTTCAGAGGTAAAGAATTCACAGCTGAGGAATGCCGAATGGCTGAGAAGGACCTAAAGAAATGTTCAACATCTTTAGTTATAAGGGAAATGCAAGTCAAAACAACCGTGAAATTTCACCTCACACCAGTGAGAATGGCCAAGATCAAAAACTCAGGTGACAGCAAATGCTGGCAAGGATGTGGAGAAAGAGGAACACTCCTCCATTGTTGGTGGGATTGCAGACTGGTAAAACCATTCTGGAAATCAGTCTGTAGGTTCCTCAGAAAATTGGACATTGAATTACCTGAGGACCCAGCTATACCTCTCTTGGGCATATATCCAAAAGATGCCCCAACATATAACAAAGACACGTGCTCTACTATGTTCATAGCAGCCTTATTTATAATAGCCAGAAGCTGGAAAGAACCCAGATGCCCTTCAACAGAGGAATTGATACAGAAAGTGTGGTACATTTACACAATGGAATATTACTCAGCTATCAAAAAATGATTTTATGAAATTCATAGGCAAATGGATGGAACTGGAAAATATCATCCTGATTGAGGTAACCCAATCACAGAAAAACACACATGGTATGCACTCATTGATAAGTGGCTATTAGCCCAAATGCTTGAATTACCCTAGATGCACAAAACACATGAAACTCAAGAAGGATGACCAAAATGCGAATGCTTCACTCCTTCTTTAAAAGGGGAACAAGTATACCCTTGGCAAGGAATAGGGAGGTAAAGTTTAAAACAGAGGCAGAAGGAACACCCATTCAGAGCCTGCCCCACATGTGGCCCATGCATATACAGCCACCCAATTAAATGGATGAAGCAAAGAAGTGCAGGCTGACAGAAACCGGATGTAGAGCTCTCCTGAGAGACACAGCCAGAATATAGCAAATACATAGGTGAATGCCAGCAGCAAACCACTGAACTGAGAATGGGACCCCCGTTGAAGGAATCAGAGAAAGGACTGAAGAACTTGAAGGGGCTTGAGACCCCATATGAACAACAATGTCAAGCAACCAGAGCTTCCAGGGACTAAGCCACTACCCAAAGACTATACATGGATGACCCTGGGCTCCGACCTCATAGGTAGCAATGAATAGCCTAGTAAGAGCACCAGTGGAAGGGAAAGCCCTGGGTCCTGCAAAGACTGAACCCCCAGTGAAGGTGATTGTTGGGGGGAGGGTGGTAATGGGGGGAGGATGGGGAGGGGAACACCCATATAGAAGGTGAGAGGGAGGGGTTAGGGGGATGTTGGCCCAGACACCGGGAAGTGGAATAACAATCGAAATGTAAATAAGAAGTACTCAAGTTATTAAAAATGGAAGAAAAAAAAGATAGTGAAGATAGGTGTGAATGGATTTGGCTGTATTGGATGCCTGGTTACCAGGGCTGCCTTCTCCTCTGCATCTGGCAAAGTGGACATTGTTGCCATCAACAACCTCTTCATTGACCTCAACTACATGGTCTACATGCTCCAGTATGACTCTACCCATGGCAAGTTCAACGGCACAGTCAAGGCTGAGAATGCGAAGCTTGTTATCAACAGGAAGCCCATCACCATCTTCCAGGACCAAGATCCTACTAACATCAAATGGGGTGATGCTGGTACTGAGTATGTCATGGAGTCTACTAGTGTCTTCACCACCATGGAGAAGGCTGGGACTCACTTGAATGGTGGAACCAAAAGGGTCATCATCTCCATCCCTTTGGCCGATGCCCCCATGTTTGTGATGAGTATGAACCATGAGAAATATGACAACTCCCTCAAGATTGTCAGCAATGCATCTTGCACCACCAACTGCTTAGCCCTCCTGGCCAAGGTCATCTATGGCAACTTTGACATCATGGAAGGGCTCATGACCACAATCCATGCCATCACTGCCACTCAGAAGAATGTGGATGGCCCCTCTGGAAAGCTGTGGCATGATGGCCATGGGGCAAAACAGAACATCATCCCTGCATCCACTGGTGCTGTCAAGGCTGTGGGCAAGGTCATCCCAGAGCTGAACAGGAAGCTTACTGGCATGGCCTTCCATGTTCCTACCACCAATGTATCCATTGTGGATCTGATATGCCACCTCGAGAAACCTGCCAAGTGTGATAATATCAAGAAGGTGGTGAAGCAGGCATCTGAGGGCTCACTAAAGGGCATCCTGGGCTACTCTGAGGACCAGGTTGTCTCCTGTGACTTCAACAGCAACTCCCACTCTTCCACCTTTGATTCTTGGGCTGGCATTGCTCTCAATGACAACTTTGTAAAGCTCATTTCCTGGTATGACAATGAATATGCCTACAGCAACAGGGTGGTGAAACTCATGTCCTACATGGCCTCTAAGGAGTAAGAAACCCTGGACCACCCACCCCAGTTCAGCAAGTATACTGAGAGCAAGATAGAGGCCCTCAGTTGCTGAGGAGTCCCCATTCCCAACTCAGCCCCCAACACTGAGCATTTCCCTCACAATTCCATCCCAGATCCCCGTAATAACAGAAGCGGCCTGGGGAGCCCTCCCTTCTCTCTTGAATACCATCAATAAAGTTCATTGCACCCACAAAAAAAAAGATAGACTGTCCATGTTCCTACCCCAACCCACATATTAGTCACACTATGTACACTCAATGTATTTAAAAATGATTGTGTGCTATAGACAGAAAAAAGTGGTAGTTGAAATATGGACATAGTTTGAGGGGATGAAGTATGAGTAGATTTGATCAAAGCACATTGTATATGTGTATGAAATTCTCAAAGCATAAATTTAAAAACAAATCAGAGACTGCCTGTAGATACCTGTTGTCACAGTTAAGTAACATGAGTAGATTAGATAATTATGACTCTTGTTGTCCTCTTTTAGCTTTTAAAAATATGACCTACAAACTACAGAGCAATAAAGAGACAATTACATAACAAATGCTAAGTTCCGAGAAAAATTCAGTTTCATAGGGAAATAGGCTGTCACTTTTGACTGCTGGTGAACCGTCTAGGGACAACCTGTACAGTAAACCCAAGAGAAGAGCTGCCCAGCTGCCAATCAATCACGCTATCAATTTTAGCTGCTCCATGCCTGTTTGCTGTTTTGATAAGTGTGTGTGTGCGTGCGTGTGTACATACGTGTGCGCTGAAGTAGTACAGAACCTTTGACCAAATTTGTTTACTTTTTCCAAAAAACTAACATGATGTGATTTCTTAAAGCAGAATCCAGATTAGGTATGTTTGTTGTTTGTTTTGCTTGTTTGTTTTGTTTTGTTTGAGAAGCCAATGGGAGTGTAGGTGGGAGCATTCTATAAACACAAACAAATGATAGCCAAAAAGCCTAGCCGCACTGCTGAATCTCCAGTGTTAAATCGAGAGGCCCAGATTTCCTACGAAAAGCATGAAAGACCCCGTAACAGTCAAAAGCCTTCTGTAACATCTTATTTCCTTTAAAGAAGCGAGACAAAGAAAAAAGACGCATTAAGCAAAAATAATAATAATGATGATGATGATGTGCTCGGAAGAATACGAATTGTTATTTAACCAGAGGGTAGAAATCTCCCAGGATGCTTCTTAAAGAACATGTTTACATTCTTTTTTATATAAAAGGATTCATCCAACAGTGTATTGCACAACAAAACTCACAATACTCTTGATGATCCCAGCTGGAGTAAAAGGATAGAATGCAGACCAATTTTTTACCAACTGATTTTTAAAAGTTATAGGCCCTGATCCAGGAAAAAGGAGGAGGGAAGGGTTTAGAGCCTAGCAGGTAGAAAACTTGCACTTTCTGATTATCAAAGCATGAGCAAGCTTTGTGCTCAACACTTTACAAAAATTATATTTTTTTGAGTGAAAACCTACTTCAGGGTAAATAAACCTGAGGTGCTGTTCAGAAACATGAAGCTGCAAATGACCTGAAGGGATACAGCCTGTCAAAGGCACACAACCTTTACTCGGACCTCATGCAATGCATGGCACATGAAGAAAGTCCTTACAGTATATTTACATCCTTTTCAAGAGAGCACGAATGGAAATGATGGGAAAGCTCTTTCCCACGCTTCTGCTTCTGAAGCTCTGTTTAAACCATAATCAGCTACAAGGATGGCTGAGTGCAAGGGAAGGCTCAGAGCCTTCTGTGGCTTTTTTTCTGTGACCAGGAAATTCCATGAGGACATTTCACCTTCCTGAAAAAGTGATCACTGCAGGATTAAGCACACTCACAGGGGAGACCTAAGGATTAACTCCAGCTTTTATAAATTGTAGCTGGGGCGGGGGCTGAATCCCTCCTCTCTTCTCTGTGGTCAGAACCGCGCTGGAATTGGGCAGGTTTTACAGTCCCTTGCTTCAGGGTTGGCTCTGCTCCTCCCTGTGATCTTAAACCCATGCAGTCACATGTTCACATCATTTCTGACCTTGGAGGCATCGGAACTTGTAATCCCTGGATACGATACTCTAGAAATTTCCTTCCAGTTCCCACACTCCATGATCATTTCATTTAGAATTACTGAAATATGTACCCAGATCTGTCAAAACATTAACGAAAAGTCTCATGTTGTTATGTGGGGAAATTATTTTTAAGAGCACAGACTTTATGATCTACAGAAGATGTCAATCAGCATTCGTGGAGGCGGGAAATGAGGCCGTGACATCTCCCTTGCCTTTAGCTGGAATGAAATCCTGTGTTCTATTCATCGAGGAGTTGACGGATGCCTACCAGACACTAGCACTCGAGAACGGCACTAAGGGGTAGCATTGAGAAGAATACAAGGGGAGCTGGTGCTAATCCTTCCTTCTCCAAGAAGAACTTGGTCTCATCCATAAATTAGGAGTGCATCCTTACCTTCCAGACTGGAGTTGTGTCTAAGTGTCTGAAAAATGGCAGATACATTTTCAAAATAATAGACTTTTTCCTTTAAAATATGAATAACATGAAATATGACAGAAATTGTACCCACATCCCTTGCAAAATAACTGCTTTATGAGAAAAGGGAGTTTTATTGCCTATTCACAAAGTAAAAAATTACTCAGCACACAACAGAGGCTTATGGAAGGTAAAATGTAATGTGTCATATTTGTGTGCCTGCACACGCACGCGCTCACACACACACACACACACACACACACACACACACACACAGTTGCACATAATTAAAATGAAATTTTAAATTTAAATATCTCTGGACTTCTCAACTGCATACTTTAAATGAAGTAGTTTGTTTAAGTGCCATCGTTGTGAAATCAGTGAATAACTCCAATGAACATTAGATTTTCTTCATTTCTTGGTTTCCTCTTAGTCATCCTCGTGTCACTATTTCAAAACTCTCCAAAAATCAACGTGTAGATTTACCTATGAATCCCAGTTCCACTTTCTAACCATTTGATTCATTATTTCTCAGCCTGTGGTGAGCAGAATGCCACAGGACGAGTATATCCTAGAGTGGGGCTGCTCACCTCCTGGAGGCAGAAACCAGAAAGAATGGAAAGAGCAAACAACAAAGTCACCTTTCAGAGGAACATCCCAGTGACCTATTTCTTCCAACTAGTCTCCTTCTGAACCCATCTAGGGACAAACCACTAGATGGACTAAAGATTAGAGACTTCGTAAACTACTACACCAGGGACCAAGTCATTAATGATAAAGATTGGAGGGATGGTTTTAGATGAAACCACATTCCCTAACAGAGAAAACTTGATATTAAGCAAGCTGGAAACCAAATACAAAGGTGGAAGTAAGATTTGCAGATGTCGGGGTTGGGGATTTAGCTCAGTGGTAGAGCGCTTGCCTAGGAAGCGCAAGGCCCTGGGTTCGGTCCCCAGCTCTGAAAAAAAGAACCAAAAAAAAAAAAAAGAAAGAAAGAAAAAGAAAAAGAAAAAGAAAAAAAGCAAATTATTAATAAAAAATTTTAATTAAAAAAAAAGATTTGCAGATGTCGCCTGTGAGGAAAGTGTTCAGAAAGGCCACTGCCCTAAGAAGCACAGGGGCCCTACCTACTATGCACTTGCACAATGCTCTGAATCCAACATCTAAGCAATGTTACTGCCTCTCATTTTCAGTTGCTTATCTGCCTTCTCCACTGTACAGCGAGCAGCCTCTCTATAGTTTCATGTATTGTTAGTCCCCTAAGGCAAGAAAGAAACCCTGGCATCTAGCAGGCAAATACTAGCTCACTACTGAGCAAACAATGACACCAAACTCAAGGTGATGTGTTCATAACTGAATTGTGACATTGTCTGAACCTTGCAAGAATTCATTAAGTCACAACTTCAGGTTCCTGTTTGTCATTCACTGTTTGTCAAGAAAACTCCAACATTTTGATATTGTTACCCTTTATCCAAACTTTCATTTAGGAACCCAAAATGAAATACCCTATTCATTTAGTTGTTGGAAGGTCTTTTCTAAAGGAATTTTAAGGAAACATCTTCAGGTTATCACGGTCATTAAAACGACAGCAGACTTGCCTGATCGAAAGGGACTGAAACTGGCTGGCATCATAATATTCATACTTCATGCAGACCCCCCCAAAAAACATGAGATCTCCATTGTGTGGATGTGTAACTGAAACTGAGGATAAAAACTGGGCTGCAGGTCCATCTTTTAGCAAGTCATTTTTCATGATACCTTGCTAAATAAGCCAATGAGATCCAAGTGAGAACCTATACTAAATTCAGGTTTATTTTTCCTTTAGTTACTTATGTATTCAATGTATATCCCAATCACAGTCAAGCTGTCCTCCCTATCCCTACTCATGTGGTCCCTCCCAACTCCTCTCCCCCTCTTCTCTGAGAAGGAGGAGGCCCCTCTTGGGTATCAACCCAACCTGGCAGGTCAAGTCACTTCAGGACCAGGCACATTCTCTTCTGCTGAGGCCAAATAAGGCAGCTCAGCTAAAGGAATAGGATCCATAGGAAGGCAAGAGAGTCAAGAACAGCCCCCTCCAGGTGTTGTGGGGGCCAGCATGAAGACCAAGTTATACATCCACTACACATAAGCCGGGTGGTAGTAGGAGGTGGGATGGTTAGGTCCACCCATGTATGCTCTTTGGTTGGTGGTTCAACTACTGGGAACCCTCAGGGTCCAGGTTAGTTTATTCTGTTGGTCTTCTTGTGGAGTTCCTGTCCCCTCTGGGTCCCTCAATCCTCTCCCCAACTCTTCCACAGGACTCTGCAAATACTATCTAATGTTCAGCTGTGGTTCTCTGCTCAGCTCCTGTCTGTAAGTATCATTAATAGTGTCAGGGACTGGTTCCCACTAATGGGATGGGTCTCAAGTTGGGCCAGCCATTGGTTGGTCATTCCCTCGGTCTCCATCATTGTCCCTGCATTTCCTGTAGGCAGGACAAATTTGGGGTGAAAGGTTTTGAGGGTAGATTGGTATCCTTATTCCTCCACTGGGAGTCCTGCCTAGATGTGACTACTACAGGATGTGACTATTTCAGGCTCCCTATCCCCCACTGTTAGGAATCTCAGCTAGATTTACCTCCATAGACTCCCTGGCAGGTCCATGAGAATGCCCCCCATCACCACCACCAACTTCCATTCACTCTCAGGATGGGGATGGAAAGAGGAGGGAGGGGATTCTAAGTAAACATATATTCCAATTTTTTAAAAATAAAGCCCAGGCTTAAAATACAAAATAGTATTTCCGTTCAAATAATGACAGTGCAGATGTGAAAGCATATCCAACTATCTTAAAACCCTACTCTATAAGGAATTACATGTAATGCACTAGAAATTTGTTACACGACTCTCAAAATTGTTCTAGTTTCACTTATATTTCACAGGAATAAAGGGTATATGCCTTTGCACAAGGTCTGCATGTAATATAAATCAAGTACCATAATTCTACTGCTAATATTACTTCACACTAGATGAGAGACCTATTCCCTGTAATATGTTCTCCATGGGACTCTTTCCATTTCCAAGGTAGGAGGTGGGGGTAATACAAATATTATCAACATTGGAGAAAGTGATAGAGGAATTGCAAAGCCTTTAGCACCACAAATATGCATGATGTTTGAATGGATAAGGAAGTCTACAAACAGCTGAGACATGGCAACTATATTACTTCCTGGAAGATGTATATCCTCTTCTATACTTCAGAATTTTCCACTAAAATCTTATTCAGAGAACTGTGTTCAACTCCTCACTTCTGGGAATTCCTGCATCCCCACAGAAGGCACTATCTCAATTGTCCACAGAGAGGAGGATGCTAACATGAGCAGTCCTGCTGCTCTATAAAAACACGAAATCGGTGACAGCATTGATCTGGGCATGTTTATATAAAGATAATTCTTCAGAATTTAACATGGAGAAACAAATGTTTACAGATTTGTTGTTCATTGCTTTGTTTATTTAAAAGATTCTTTTTGGACAAGCGTGGTATTTTAAAGATAAACAAGTGTTTTTAAATCAGTCTATCAAATGACAAGCCAACAGATTTGAAACCAGTTGTCATCTTTTATTCCTCGTACTCATAAATCGAGCCTGAGATGATTTCCCTGTGTCCCTGCATCATGAGTAGAGTATTGAAAGATGGTAGTGTCTTCTTTATGAAGTGGGGTTTTTTGTTTGTTTGTTTTATGTGTGGCGTATGAGTGATTGCCCGTGTTCAGTGAATCAATTTCCTTGCAATTATTTTATAATAAATTCATGCCATGTCATTGTTCTTTCCTTTTCTCAAGTCATCTACCTTTCAGGCATAGGTAGAGGCAGTCCTGACTCACCTGAGCTCCATAAATCTCCACCAGAATATTCCCACTCTGCACCTGCCCCCATAAACGGGAATAATTCTACCTCCTGTTCCTAGATTACCCAGTTTTGCAGTGTTACTAAGCACAATCTAAGAGCAGAAGCTGAGCCTGGATGTTTTACTCTCAACCTAAAATATGAAGGACTGTCATCATCCAAATCATCTTCAAAGATCCATCCTGCATGCTTAAGTAGCACAGACGAGAAGAGGCAGGAAGGACTTCTGATACCCTGGGCTTTGGGTGTGCTGATTCCTGCCTTGCTAGCAGAGGCAGTGAATTTAACACTCAGATTTGCTCTGACAGGCTGACAACTGATATCACAAGGCCACAGCTAAGAGTGGTTTATTACTTTTAGGGGGATTTATTTAATTCAGTCTCACAGCCTGAGGGTGGGGTAAAGATTTAACTTGAAATTAAATTCCAGCAGGAGACCTTTTAATATAAGAAAAATGGGCAGAAGGATAAATGACATGCTCAATTGCAATGAATTTAGAAAAGGAGGGGGTACTATATTTAACAAGGGAAAAAATCCCACAAAATCATTTCAGTTGTATGCCAGAAATAGAAAGAAAAAGTACAGATGAACCAGGAATGATGAACTCAAATGATGATATGCTAAAGGAAAGTTTCTGACACACTAAAATCTTTTCCTCCATGAAGGAAAAAAATCTCAGTTTATGAATGCTTCTGTCAACTTATCCAGATAAGCTGATTAGGAAAGAAGGAAAAAAAGAAAAACACAAAAAACCACTAGGTTTTTTCTGTTGTTTTAACTTTAAACAACACAATAAACTGTGGAACTCAAGCAAAGCCATGAGGAACAATAACTCATGCTTAAACAAGCAAACAAACAAACAAAAACAGGGAATGTCTACCCCTTAAGCTTCAGAACTGAAATGAGGCTGGGCAATGAGGAATTTTGTCCTAGACAGATTTTGTCAGTAGGAGAATTTGGGAGTTCAAGTGGCTGTTCTCCAAATCTTCTGCTTGCTTCTAAGAAAAGAATGTTACTGACACAAGAGCCACTCATGGCTGGCATAGCCTG